>NC_134486.1:74664614-74864614 GCF_040206685.1 Ascaphus truei | reverse complement strand
TCACATATTACCCTAGTACCAGAAGACTGGGTGCAGACAGTGCCATCTTAACGCATGGGCATGCTGGGCAGTTTCCAGGGTGCCCCACGAGCAAAGGGGCCCCATGCTAATCTATGCACAGACCAAATTTAACACTAATTTTCCGATCACCCGCCTGTGCCATCTCCGTCAGTATGATTTACCAACTAAGTACCATTTTTATGTTGAAATTTTTGTTTTTCAAGTTCAAGGCTCATGTTTACATTTAGACTCCTAGCGCCCACCTGTACCATCTGCATATATGAAAGTTAAACCAAAAAAAGGGGCGCATGAGAGATAAAACCGAAAAATTGGGCAAGTAAACGCAATTTATATGTACACTAAAACCATGTACAACACACTTAAATTAAGAACCCTGCCCTTCACCCTTCCCTTGCTGCAGTTGAAGCACTGTATGCGAGGTGATAATGGTGAAGGGCAGGGTTCAGACCTGAATATGACATGTGAATGTGCTCACAAGTGATATTTTTATTTGCTATATGCTATACGGTGAAGGTTTCTTGTCGCCTTTTTCACCCACCATAATTTAAAATGTGTTTGGTGTTTTAATGTATGTATGACAGGGAGAGGTGAGCCTAGGGTCTGTGTTCTGCCCAATCAGGGGCTCAGACCTGGGACCCTCCCCCAGGGTACTTAAGGGGCTGCACAGCCAAATGTAGGGTCTTTTCTCCCATGAGAGAGTGATTGCTGGGAGTGTGAAGTCAGGGCTCTGACTACATCCCCTCCCTTAGGGGAGTGGGACTACTACCCCTCATCCCACCAGAGGACTGGCTCTGGAGGCCTCAAGCCCCAGGGTTGATTCCAGGGACCATCCGGAGGAAGGAACATAGGTGAATCAGTTCAAGGCTGTATTCTTTGTGTTGGAAGAATAAAGTTTCAGTTCTTTTATATACCCTGCCTGAGTGCAATCTATCAAGGGGGGTAGCAGAAGAGAGTTTCTCCTGCAGGGATTGCCTCCAGCACACCTGGAGTCTGCAAGAGATGGAGGTGCCGCAACAGTGAGAAATGAACAACCATCACCCCAAAAGCCTGTTCTGTCTTACCCACTAACACCGGCGGCACCTCAGAGCTTCTGTGAACCAGCAGGTAACCAGCACATGACACCGTGTAATAGCGTAATCTCCCAGAGGGTGGGGGAAAACCTGTTACATATATATACACATACAAACACACACACACACTGCAGCCCCCTCCCCCTCTATACACACAAACTGCAGTCCGCTGTATACACACACACGCGCACACACACACACATACACACACACACACACACACACACTGCAGCCCCCCTCTATACACACACACACAAACTTTGCAGCACCCCCTCTATACACATACACTGCAGCCCCCTCTATACACACACACTCTGTAACCCCCCTCTATACACACACTGCAGCCCCCCTCTATATATATATATATATATATGTAACCCCCCTATCCCCCCTGGCAGCAGGGGTAGGGTGAACAAAGTCCTGCTCCGCTCCCGATGGGATTAGAGTGTCAGCTCCTTGGTCAGTTACCTGTGATCTCAGGGTTCCCGTCGGCAGGTTCAGGCCTTGGCTGTAATGGAGAGTAGTTGGTGGGTTGGAGGACAAGATAAGAAATAGGGCGCCAGGATCTTTTGCAACTCACAGGTATTTTATTGACAGGCACACACCAGCTCCAGGCTTGCACAGGATCCATTATTATCTTATAGAGCAAAATACCTCATTAGACAGGTTCCCTGTATAATGCTCTCTTCAGGACAAGTACCCTCAGTGCCCCTTCCCATTCAGGTAAGTACTTCTGGATCATTCTTGGCATCTAGTCCACCACAAATCTTTTGGGCTTCCTAGCTTCTAGCACACTGCATCCCAAAATACTGCTTCAGCCGGAATATCACTCAGGAAGGGCTTACTTCTATTCTCTTGGTTTTGGATGTGCCTCCCAGGAGCTGGGTTCCCAGGCAGTCTTCCTTTAGCAGTCCCTGGTCTTCACTGTTCCAACTGTCACTAATTTACTATTTTCCTAACTCACTAATTTCTAAGTTACTAACTTCTATATTAATAACTTCTAAGTTACTAACTTAATCCTAACTCCTAGCTCACTAATGTATAGCTCACTCCTTGCCTGTCCTCCCCTCAACTGACAACTGCCTAAACTGTCTTATCATTTAAATCTTAACTGTCATACATCTCAGAGCCTCACTGGTTGCCAAGCAACATGTGAACTGCAGACTCTGAAGCTGTGACATACTCCTATGAAAAAGTAAGGGGACTATCTCCTACAACTGCCTCTCCTCACTGTCCCTCTCCTCAACGGATTACCGACTAAACTGTCCCTTTTTTAAATGTCAGCGCAAGCTCCCTCGTGCTACAAACTGCCTATCTAATTGCAGCCGCCCTATTGGCTAAGCCGCGCCGCATCACTACTGCCCTAGAGGCTCATGGAACTTGTAGTCCCTGCGCAGAGCCTTCCCTCAATGGCCGCCGCGTCAGCACCCCCGCCCCCCGCAACAGGCGCAGAGGTAAGGGGCGGAAACGGAGAACCGGGGAGCCAGAGGGGACCTGGCTACATATATATATATATATATATATATATATATATATATATATATATATATATATATATATATATATATATATATATATATATATATATATATATATATATATATATATATATATATATATATATATATATATATATATATATATATATATATATATATATATATATATGCACATATATATATATATATATATATGCACACGTACACACTACAGCCCCCCTTTATACTCGCAAACATACTCTTCAGGCCCCCTCCATGCACAGACACACACACTGCAGCTACCCTCAATACACAACACACTACACCAGGAGTGAGCCGCATGCGGCACTTTCCGCTGCTACTTGTGGCTCTCTGTAGGTTGCCAACAACCAGCTGCTGCCTCCCTCCCTCACTATCCTGCCAGCAAACCTAATGTGACCTGATCAGCAGAGGTGGCCTGCTGGAAGGTGTCGTGAAGGTGCCTGTAGAAGGGAGGTTCCTCTGACAGGCACCTCTGTGGGCACCTTTCAGCAGGCATCTCTGCAGGCCCCCTCTCTAAAGTTTCTAACAGGACCACTTAATCCTCCAGGGCAGCTGGCACAGTCCTTTCCTCTCTTCCAATATCCTTGTCCCCACTCTCTCTCTCTCTCTCTCCTCTTTCTTCCCATCTCTCTCTTCCCCCTGTTTTTTTTTTTAACCTTCCCCTGTCTCCTTCTCCTGTCTCTTTTTCCTTCACCCTCTCCTTCCCCCTCTTTTCTTCCCCCTTTCTCTCCTTCCCCCCTTTCCTCTCTCTCGCTCCCTCCTTCCCCCTCTATCTCTCCTTCCCCTGTCTCTCTCTCCTTGCCTCTCTCTCTCCTCCCCCCTCTCTCGCTCTCTCTTTCCCTCTCGCTCTCTCTCTCTTCCCCCCCTCTCTCTCTCTCCTCTTTCTTCCCATCTCTCTCTTCCTCGTTTTTTTTAACCTTCCCCTGTCTCCTTCTCCTGTCTCTTTTTCCTTCACCCTCTCCTTCCCCCTCTTTTCTTCCCCCTTTCTCTCTCTCCTTACCCCTCTCTCTTTCTCTCTCTCCTTCCCCCCCTCTTTCCTCTCACTGGCTCCCTCCTTCCCCCCTCTATCTCTCCTTCCCCTGTCTCTCTCTCTCCTTGCCTCTCTCTCTCCTCCCCCCCCTCTCTCGCTCTCTTTCCCTCTCGCTCTCTTTCCCTCTCGCTCTCTTCCCCACTCTCTCTCCTCTTTCTTCCCATCTCTCTCTTCCCCTTGTTTTTTTTAACCTTCCCCTGTCTCCTTCTCCTGTCTCTTTTTCCTTCACCCTCTCTTTCCCCCTCTCTTTCATTCCCCTCTTTTCTTCCCCCTTTCTCTCTCCTTCCCCTGTCTCTCTCTCCTTGCCTCTCTCTCTCTCCCCCCCTCTCTCGCTCTCTCTTTCCCTCTCGCTCTCTCTTTCCCTCTCGCTCTCTCTTTCCCTCTCGCTCTCTCTTCCCCCCCCCTCTCCCTCCCCCCCTCACCCTCCCCTCTCTCCCTCACCCTCCCCTCTCTCCCTCACCCTCCCCTCTCTCCCTCACCCTCCCCTCTCTCCCTCACCCTCCCCTCTCTCTCTCTCTCCCCCCTCTCTCTCTCTCCCCCCCTCTCTCTCTCTCTTTCCCCCCTCTCTCTCTCTCTTTCCCCCCTCTCTCTCTCTCTTTCCCCCCCCCCCCTCTCTCTCTCTTTCCCCCCCCCGCCCTCTCTCTCTCTCTCTTCCCCCCCCTCTCTCTCTCTCTCTTTCCCCCCTCTGTCTCTCCCCATATCCCAACACACAATACGCTGGAGGGGAGAGACAGGGGGGGGGGGGTTAATCAGGGGGACGTGTGTGTGTGTGTGTGCGTGTGTGTGATATATATATATATATATATATATATATCACGTGTATTAAGGTTATGGTGGGTAAAAAAAGTGACTAAAACCCTCCACAGTAAAGCATAAAGCAACTGTAAATATTCCTGTATATTCATACCCATCAAGGTTGAAACATGTCTGTGAGTGGGTTAACTGACTTTGCATCTCCCAAGTCCTTGCTTAAAAGCTGTGTTTAAAGCAGAATGCATTGACTAAGGGTTGCTCATGTAATGTGAGCATGAGATAAAAGGTGGCACTGTGTGCTCATTTGCATGTCATTTCCCAGAATCCCTTGCTGCAGTGGAAGTGCTGTTTGCTGGGTGATAATGGTGAAAGACAGGGTTGCAGACCTGTCTAAGACATGCAACTGAATATACAGGAATATTTACAATTGCTATATATGTGTATATATATGTGTGTGTGTATATATATATGTGTGTGTGTATATATATATGTATGTATATATATATATATATATATATATATATATATATATGTGTAGCGGTCATGTAAAATGGCTACAGTCATCTCTCCTGCTGACAGTAAGGCCTGGTAAGTGTGGGCATGCCAGCAGTAATTATGGAGGTTTGCCCTCACACCCTGGTGAGGTGCCCTGTGTATGGATGGGAGTGGTCACAGGCTCTGACTCCATGGTTAGTGATGTCAGAGGTGTGTCAGTTCCAGAGTGTACATAAGGCACAGCACTGTGTCTAAAAGTTAGTTCTGTGTCCTGCGTAGTTCTGAATAGTCTGTAAGAGTTATGTTATAGTAGCTGAACAGGAAGACTGTGTCCAGGGACCTGGCACAGGGTAAAGACATCCCGGCTGGGATAGGGAATCCCTATTAAAGGAGAATTACACCTTTCGAAGGGAAGCACTGAGGGACAATGAGTGGCTAGAGAAACTACTGCAAGGGGCAGTTAGCCCACCTCAACCAATAAAGATGCTCTTAATCACAAACCCTCTCGTGTACATGTGTGGAGTGAATGTACAGAGAGGAGCACCACAGAGGAGTTCCTCGCCAGGACCATCCCCAAGTGACCGAAGGGACCCTGATGAGGTGGAGGCGCTGCACTGGAACTAGGTAGGACTCAGCACACTACCTCAGCTGCCTGTCTGGACGGGTCCTCCCCACACACCATCATGCGGGAGACTCAGGAGTCCTGTTGCCAACAGGTGCACCACCAGACACTATCACACTGTAATGGGGACCGGTTAGATCACAGGGGCCAATGTGAGATTGGGTGGGTCAGGCCGGGTCACAAAACCCGTTACATATGGAGGCGCTGCTGAGATCAGATCTGTCAACAGGACAGGCTCTAGCTAGGCACACTGGGAAACAGGGAGAGCGTCTGCTGCCACTCTGTGCTGCGTAGGGACGGACCTAGGGGTGGTCAGGGGCTGACAGGGTATTGTCAGTTCGCAGGGACGACCTAGGGGCCTGAAAGGAGTGAGGGGTCTGGAGCCGGGCTATAGCTGACCGAGTCGCTTTGAGGTAGTGCTAGTTGGTAGGACGCCAGAAGGGATAGCCTGTTAACGTGGTCAGGAATCCTGGAGAGGGTCTGCGCTAGGCTGACCAAGAGAGGTAGACGCCCCAAGTACTGCATGGCAGAGCCAGAGTACTCTAGCCCATTCCAGACACTTACCATAGGGAGCACAGACTGGGAGGAAGGAGTTACAGCAGACACTGAGAGAGTGAGCCTAGCCTGAGGTAGTGCAACATGAGTCCAGCCTAGATCAGGTACCCATGTGGTGGTGCATCTGAGCAATCTTTATTGTACTGGTGTGGTGGCTGCCCCGCAGAGCGGAGCCCCATGTACGATAATTGGTACGAGAGCGTGACAACCCAAGGAATGGAGGATCCGCGTGGTGCGGAGAGCCCAAAATGGCGACCAGAGGCTGATGGGGAAGGCACCCGTGGCGTGCGCCCCACTGAAGAGCAAACTGTCGCTGAGCTGTCCTTAACTAATCTGCTCTGGAGTGGAGCGAAGGCTGTGGCTGCCCCGTTTTTGTCCTGTCTGGGACACCGAGGGGCCACCCTTGAAGAGTGTGAGGACATTGTGATAACGGGGGGGGGGAACCCCGCGAGGAGAGCAAACAAACTGACATTTCGGGCTTAAAAGCCACCCAAAATGGCGGTTCCCGCTTGCTAGGGAGACCGCGTGGGCCAGTCGCAGAGGAAATGGCTGATTCAGGACTTGCTAAAAGCTGGCCGGGAATGGCGCGAACAGTAGAGCCCCGCCCTGATGGGGGGGTATGGCGCGAAAGCTATGGCTGCGCCTTCATGGACAGTGACTCACTCGGCCCCTGTGCTGAGTCAACCGCTTAGTCTATGGGACCCTCCCCTGATTTCCACCAGGGGGAGTGACTTTCAACTATGGCCTGTGGGAATGCACCCACTGGGCCCAGGGACTGATATCCAGACGGCGCCACTACAAGAAGTAGTGCCGGCCGTGGAGGTGGCGTGCAAAAAGGAGGGATATTTTGCACGAAAGGCGGCGGCCAGGAGAAGGCGGGAACTAGCCGCGGGCAAAGAATCCCACTCTGATGAGGAAATTGGCGCGAAAACGCAGACCGCGCCCACCAGGACTGAGAAAGGCGCGGCCTTAATTAAGGGGCATGCTATTCCCCTGTGGGATCCGCCCATAATTGCAACCCCTGGGGGCGGGTTCCAGCTATGCCAGCGGAAGGAGGAGCCGAAGCAGGAAGTGGCTGGCCCAGAAGCTTCTACCAGTCAGTTGCGAGGAACCACTGACCTGGAGAGACCCATACAGAAAGTGGTCCCTACTAAAAGAATGGCTTGCTCCTCCACTGTGGGCACTATGGTCTCCACCCAGCCCTACTCGGTACCCGGCGGGGTACTGGTAGTCAGGGTGGCCAACACCGAGACGGTGGTCGGGCTCTGCCTACAATGCGGGCTGCCCGGAGGCATTGTTAACACGGCGGCACGCTGCCCACAATGCGGGACATTATACTTATGGCCAATGCTGACGTTCATTCCGATCCAATCTGCTTACCCCCCGGGGGATACGGCTAGGCGCTCCGCCGAGTCCCCTGGTGCACTGTGGATCAATCGTGCAAGTCCCGGAGAAAGGGGACTGGAGTCGATTAAGTCGGCTGGGTCAGCAGCAACCGAGACGGTCGGGTCACCCCCCGACCGCACTAAAAAAAGACTATCGTCCCGATCGGTGACCCCTAAGTCGGGGAAGGGGGACTACTCGGATGAGGATCTCCGTGAGCTAGCGGAGGTGAAATCGAGGCCCAGGACAGAACCGGGGAGGACGACACCCCGTAGCGTGAGTAGCAGCCTGGAAGGCAGGGCGTCCCCCGCAGATCGGCGAGCCGAGACGGAGTCCCTCCGCCCCAGGATATGGCGGCGACGGGCGAGAGACGCCTATACCCCTGCGGAATGGTAAGAAAAAGCCACTCACTTACCTTGCTCCGGTAGACGGTGTAGCGGAAACAAGGCCGTGTCAGGCCCAAGACGCACGTGCGGAGAAGATACCACTTCCGGTGGAGACGACGGCGGAGCTTCCGGATGTCGTCATTGAGGAAGAGATCCCGCATGGGGGTCCCACCCAAGATGGCGGCGCTTCCGGTTCCGGTGAGGACATCATTTCCGGTGGCGACGGCGGAACAGACGGGAAGGATGCAGCGACGTTTCGGCGATCGGGTGAAGGTCCCCGATCACCTCAAGGGCCCAAGAGCTGGATGGGAGAACCGCAGACGGATGAGGGTGAGCTATCCTCCTTGGATCAGTCCATGGACAGCCGGGAACGGGTCGTAGTCCCGTGGCGTATCCCATCTTGCCCTTATGCCCAACCGCACGCCCTAGGTAAAACCCCTGCCCCCATCACCTGTTCCCCGGGGTCCCCGCCTAGCCTGGAACTTGTGGACATACCTTTGGGGGGGGAGGAGAGACGGACTGGGGAAAGACAGCGCAGTTGCGCTACGAAGGGCAATTCTCGGGGAGGGGGAGAATTAGGAAAGGCCGCGGTAGGCCGGTGGTTGCCTCCTGTGACCAATAAAACAGAGGACAAGGCCCTGGGATCATCACGGTGGTCCGTACCACGGTCGGCACGGACATCGGGGGTATTCTCATGGGGGGATGCGGAAGAGAGTGACTCAGGGGATTCACACAGGTTCAAGGAACACCGTTGGTGGGCCCCACTCTTTGAAGGTTATGCGGCCTGGATGGATCGTACGCGATTCCTTATTCGAAGGGAGGATGTAGTTGATTTTTGGTGGGCCAAGGGAGAATTCACCCCTGAACAGCGAGATAGGGAGCTGCAGGAACGGTGGTATAAGCTTGAGCACAGGGAGATAGAGCCCATGGGTCCCGACACACTGTCCGATCCTGTGGGTCCTGACGAACCCCTATCATGGGTGCTACCTGGGAGGGCAGGTAGGGCTGACCTAATTAGGATCAGTAGAGCGGAACGGGCAATAATGGCTCGATATAAGTCTTCCCACGGGTTGGAGTACCCTTATGTCCCTGAACCCCTCATGGAGGAGATAGAAGAGAACAGGGAAAAGTGGCTTAGGGAAACCATCGAGATGTACCTAGTCAATAAGGGGAGTGAAGTTACTGGAAGGAGGGCAGAGGACAGAATAGATCACCTGATGCGAGTGTGGAGTATAGGGAGGAATATACACAAACACAGGGTGACCTATAGGCCCGACAGGGGATTGCCTAGGCACTATCATGTCACTGTGGTCAATTTTTTTTGTATAATGTACAATCTGTGATGTTAACAATAATGTGTTATGTGTTACAGTGCTTCCTGGAAGAAAGTATTTAAATTTAGGTCCCAGCGAGGTCGATGGGATTCACCAGGGGGAGAATGTAGCGGTCATGTAAAATGGCTACAGTCATCTCTCCTGCTGACAGTAAGGCCTGGTAAGTTGTGGGCATGCCAGCAGTAATTATGGAGGTTTGCCCTCACACCCTGGTGAGGTGCCCTGTGTATGGATGGGAGTGGTCACAGGCTCTGACTCCATGGTTAGTGATGTCAGAGGTGTGTCAGTTCCAGAGTGTACATAAGGCACAGCACTGTGTCTAAAAGTTAGTTCTGTGTCCTGCGTAGTTCTGAATAGTCTGTAAGAGTTATGTTATAGTAGCTGAACAGGAAGACTGTGTACAGGGACCTGGCACAGGGTAAAGACATCCCGGCTGGGATAGGGAATCCCTATTAAAGGAGAATTACACCTTTCGAAGGGAAGCACTGAGGGACAATGAGTGGCTAGAGAAACTACTGCAAGGGGCAGTTAGCCCACCTCAACCAATAAAGATGCTCTTAATCACAAACCCTCTCGTGTACATGTGTGGAGTGAATGTACAGAGAGGAGCACCACAGAGGAGTTCCTCGCCAGGACCATCCCCAAGTGACCGAAGGGACCCTGATGAGGTGGAGGCGCTGCACTGGAACTAGGTAGGACTCAGCACACTACCTCAGCTGCCTGTCTGGACGGGTCCTCCCCACACACCATCATGTGGGAGACTCAGGAGTCCTGTTGCCAACAGGTGCACCACCAGACACTATCACACTGTAATGGGGACCGGTTAGATCACAGGGGCCAATGTGAGATTGGGTGGGTCAGGCCGGGTCACAAAACCCATATATATATATATATATATATATATATATATATATATATATATATATATATATATATATATATATATATATATATGTGTGTGTGTATATATATATACAGTGGTTGACAAATCACCAAAAAATCTACTCGCCACCTAGTACCAAACGTGTGCTGCTTGGGCCAATATTTACTCGCCCGGGGGTTAAATCCACTCGCCCGGGGCGAGCAAATGTATAGGTTTGTCGAACACTATATATATATATATATATATATATATTGTTATATATATATATAATGGGGGCGGGGGGGTAGTGTATGTATGTATGTATGAAAAAAACTAAATAAAGGGACTTATTATTGTGAAATGCATTTTATTTCCCCACATTTTGTCGTATGTTAATGCTTATACAGTATATACCTATTGGCAGTGTTCGACAAACCTATACATTTGCTCGCCCCGGGCGAGTGGATTTAACCCCCGGCCGAGTAAATATTGGCCCAAGCAGCACACGTTTGGTTACTAGGTGGCGAGTAGATTTTTTTGTGTGGCGAGTAGATTTTTTGGTGATTTGTCAACCACTGCCTATTGGTGTGTACAGTATATATATATGTGTTTGTGGGGGGGTAATATTCATGAATGTGTTGCGGCTCTCGGAATATTTCATGTGTTGCGGCTCTCGGAATATATATCAACAAGCCCCTTCAGGGTTGCTACCTGCAGAGATACTGACACCTCCTACGATGGCAGGTATTTCTGGAAGCAGGGGGTTTCCAGAGCAGAAATGAACACAGTTCAAGCTCTGGAGACTCTCCCTGCTTCAATCCTACAACTAAAAAAGAAAAAGAAACGGCAACGTGTGCTGGTTTAAGCAGCAACTGCATTTGTAGTTTGCAGTGTGCTCTATGATTTGCCTCTGTTTATTTCACGTATCCTGTGGTAGTGGGTCAGTAGCCCTATCCTGTTACAAACTAATTACCTGTAAGCATACTGTAGTGTGCAGCCAGATTGTTTTCATCTATGCAGCCCTGCATTTAATGTAGAGAGAAAAGTTAAAGGTTCCTAAAACAAGAAGTCATTCCACTCTGTGCCAGTATAATCTATTTCATTTTACATACATGAAATGAAAAGCAGATTGCATATAACCGTTATTTCTCTGTTTTATTTATATTTACCATCTTCATAAAAATCTAGAAAGAACACTTTCAGCTCCAAAACCTGGTAGTTCTATCCCACATTTGTGACCACGTTACGAACCCCCCCCCAAAAAAAAACACCATCAAAAAGAAACAACAAAAAACATGCCCATTGCATGATATATAACTACAACATAATAAATACTTTACAAAAATATTGCAGTATTTGTAAACAGCAATTACAAAAACCCCACACACTTCAAACAATAGCTCTTTGAATAATAACTTGCATTTGGTTCATGCCTAAAAAATGTGAAGTACGGTCTACATATTATATCCATGGAAAATAAGAAGACAAAACATTGTCTATATCTTCTGAGAAAGTGCCACTTTTCTTAATAATTTTTGTCCCTGAAAATAAGTCACATGTAATGTGCTACCCTGAATTCCCTGGTTTTGTGTCAGCATGATATCCCATTTAAAAGAGTAGAAGGTAGGAAATATCTTACGTTGCTCACGGTGATGTGAGAATGATTTTTTAAAATGATCCCAAGTGATCCGCAAGACAGCATAACGGCTGCTTTCTATTTTCCTTCACTTTCTTTGAGTAACAAACTACATCCAGAAAAGCTCTGCACCATTTACTAGAAATGTACAGAACATACCTTGGTTTGATACACATTTGTTTAAATGTGTTATGGAGATTGCTTAAACTCCAGCTTCCGCACATATATTTAGTCCAGTAATTCATTTGCATTTTGTTTTCACTCCACAAATTCACAGGAGCAGAAAGCTTCATGAATGTATCCGTGTGCGAATGCTTATACTGATGCATATGGTTTTTATAAAATACATACAGGCGTGTACACTGCATTCAAAAGTAGACATGTTTAAAACAGGAGGGGCCAATTCCAGTCCTGAACGGCCACCAAAAGATCAGGTTTTCAGGATATCCCTGCTTCAGCACAGGTGGCTCAGTCATTGACAGCCACCTGTGCTGAAGCAGGGATACCCTGGAAACTTGACCTGTTGGTGGCCCTTTAGGACTGGAGTTGGCCAACCCTGGTTTAGAACTGAACTTGTGGGCACACTTTCTACACCCATACACAATCTAGAGCAGATACAGGATAGACATTGTGACCCTGTTTTCAAGCTGCAAGCACGCAATTCCTTTTTCATTCATGTAGTAAGGGCTCGCCTCTAGAATTCTCTGGCTTCATGCAACTGTTTCATATAGTCATCTTCAGTTGGGTTTTCAGTACATTTTTGGCCATTGTTTGGTGGGCGAGCCTCATTGTATCGACTCCAGTCACCTTTGCACATGATCCAGGGTAAAATGTCCACTTTGTAATGGAGCTCTGCTGAAAACTCAATGCTGATCAAATTTGGTGTGCCAGCTCCCTTGCCCCTTGAGATTAGTTGCATGCGGTCATCGTAGCAGCAGTGCTGTGCCGCCAGGGTGGTACTTTCCAAGGACAGCATGGACCGTATGCAGTATCTTGCTGTTGGCTTGTAGATCTCTAGTTTCTCCTTTGGACCACTTGCGTCCTTCCATCTAAAGTCTTTCCGTTTAATGCGATCATAGATCTCAGCTGTGCTGTATGCCACCTCTGTTGGGTAAGAGCAAGGGCAGCTAGGAAGGTCATTGGCCACTTTATGCATATACTTTTTGAGGAATTCACTCTTGCAATTCATCCATTTTTCACAGCTGTCTGTATCTAAAAAAAAAAAATGAACCCAAACTATTAGAAACCCAATATTTTAGAGATCAAAGCATTATTTTGCTCAACGCAATTGTAAGAATATATTTTTTAAATGATGGATAAGTAAATTTTTTTAATCTACAGTATTACCTAAAAATAAATACATGTAGGATGCTGCAATATAATAAATACAAAACTAATCTTGTAACGCATCGGCCTATCATTTTATGTAAATAAGACTTACCAACTCCAAAAAGTTTTGTAGCATTAAATTCCTCATTTCCTGCCAGAAAGCTCACTTCTGTTGCTGCTGTTCTGAACGTGTCCTCTATGCCTGAGGAAAAAAATACAACCTACAGTAAGAGTGACAGATACAGCAACCTATGAACAAGATTTTTAGAAAGGGGAAGAAATAAATAATTCTGCAAGTGGTTATTCATACTGGTTTACAGATCAAAGTGGTACTAATGCAAAACATAAGTAAGCATATTTTTCTATTTATTTCGTTCAACATTTTTCTTACGCGCTACACAAGAAACTCGGTACTAGAGCATGTGTAGGAACTTAGGCTGACCGCGCTCGTGCTTGAATGTGGTGATGTCACCAACTCTTCAAGCATGAGCGGTCTGCTGTCCTGCAATACTTTTAGAGCAGGAGCGTGGAGGGGGATGCATGGCTATAAAGGGAGGGGGTGTGTTATTGACTGGATCAGTGCTGTGTGAGTGTGTATGTATATATCCATTCTCTTCCTCCCCCATTCCCTCCTCTCTTTCTCCCCCCCATTCCCTCCTCTCTTTCTCCCCCCCATTCCCTCCTCTCTTTCTACCCCCCATTCCCTCCTCTCTTTCTACCCCCCATTCCCTCCTCTTTCTCCCCCCCATTCCCTCCTCTCTTTCCCCCCCTTCCCTCCTCTCGCTCCCTCCCCCTCTTCTCTCCTTCCAACCCCCCTCTTCTCCCCAGTCACATCTTTCGCCCGCCACCCCTTTCGCATCTCCCCGCTCAGCACTGCCTCTCTCTCTCTCCCATTGGTCAGAGCAGGGTCACATGGCTCCGAAGTCAAGCTCCCTTGTCTCCCCAAACACCAAGCTTGGGAGAGCGTAGATGCCTGCGCCTGAGCACGGGCACGCCGCGTGAGCCTGGACGGGAAGGTAAAGATTTAAGGAGGTAAGCGCGACAAGCACCAAGCGCGCTCAGTGCCAACAGGGACATAGCCTTGGGGAGATGCCCAATTCATTTACTGAGGAAAGGGAAGAAAATGTGTATTGCAGTACAATAGCAGTAAGAAAGTTTACAACATGAGTTCATAAATTGCCATTAGAGCTGCAATCAAGCCGTTAGCCACGTAACACCTTCTCTCCCATTTTATATGTTTAAAGAATTTTGGACCTGCATTTGTTCAAGAAATGGAAAATCAAACACCACCCAAACCAAATTACATTTCAGAGAAAAAAAAAAGGCAGCAAATCAGCAACTTTAGTTATAAAGCAGTTTTTAAAAAGGTATACAGTGTACACAATGGCAAAATGTATATAGCCTTGAAAAATATTATTTCCAGTTTACTAAATAACATGATACAGTATGTGACCAAAATAAAAGACAAAAAGTTGAAGTCAAATCTATAAATACATTTTTCATGAACGGAGTGTAGCAGCATCATAATAACTAGTTAATGTGCAGAGCATCACAATGCTGGCAACACCCAAAGTCTTATGGAACAAAAACGAGAGAATCCTTATCTAAATAAGGGATATTACTGGTGCTTGTAGGGGAGTTAAAGGCATAGTGGGAAGTCTCTCGTGTCAGTATCAACAAATGCGGGTAGTATCAAAATATTTTTTTTTAAATCTGTTCTTTAAAAGTATTAAAAAAAAAAAAAACAAGTTTAAAGCGGCAATTGGTCAAGTATTATTTAACAGAACTCTGTCACCATGCTTAAATGTGCAGACATGTTGAGCCAAAGACAGCAATATAACTAGACTAACAAATGATATCATAGGGCAAGTTTTCGAGTGTGATCTATCTATATCTATTTCACATCCTCTTTAGCGCTACTTAATTTTTGTGTTGTCTTTGTTATCTATATAGCTTAGTAGCTGCTATTAAAGAGGTCATAATCACAAATTTATCACTAACTGTCACAGATATTTTTAGTCATAATGATGCAATTCGCAGCAGAGAGATTTAGCAGGAGAAATCAATTTGTTGCTAAAAATAACCCTGCTATATTGCCAGATGATCCAGATATGAAAAGTAATCTGTTTAAATTAGAAAAATGTCTCAAAGATGAGACAAGGCATTGGTGGGACAGATTGTCCCCTCAACATATTGATGAAAATATTATTCCCAGAGGGCTCAGGATTTCAAAGAAACCATCATTCGATATGGATGAAAATTAAAAAAAAAACTGGAATGGCACCCTTGAAAAGTGTTCTCTATCTTCGATGAAAATCTTAGTTGATTATAGGGAGGACAAATTAAAAACACTTGAGTTGGAAATTGATAACTTGCAGAAAGAGCTTCTTGTATTTTCTGATGATTCTGAGTTTATTAGGCAAGAAGCCTAAACGAACTAGAGATAATGATGACTACGAGAATGGGAAAATAATGAATTGGAAACGCTCTAATCCCTCTAAAAATTATCACACAAGTAGGAAGCACTATAAGAAAAAATCCTATCGTAGTCACTCTAGGAATAAATCTCACAATGAAGTATTTGATAAACAGAGTGAACCAATGGATGCATCAACAGCAAATTTGGAGAAATTTCAGACTAATAACAAATTTGATGTACTTAGTGTCCCAACAGCTATCACAAGTCCTAATAAAAACCTGATTGTTCAGGCAAAAATTTCTAATGATAGCCAGGGAGCTAGACCTAAGTTGGTTGGGGCTTCCAAGAAATATGATTCTAATAAATCTTGTGCCTCTTTTTTTAGAGAAAAGCCAACGGGCATTGAAAGAGAAATCATACCCATTGTGGGATGCCCAGAATCGCACGCCGAATCAAACAAAGGGCTTAAAAAGAGGACAAGAGGAACCAGAGCAGGAAGGCAGGTTCAGCAAAAAAAGAGCAGAGCAGGAATAACTATTCCAGAACCGAGTGGTATTTACAACTTATCTTCACATATACTCACAACCCAACAAATATCACTTTTAAATAAAGGGTCACACTTTGCCCCAAGCTCCAAACCGAGAGCTTTTGATCTGTTTGTCGATCTGAATAGCTTTGTGCGGAAAATAACACTAAAACGCTATTTTTCTATCAGATCGAGAAAGGATCCAGAATTTTCAGTTAATGGGCTGAATGAAGGTGATATGGGTTGTTTGAAAACATTAGTAGATCTTATGGGTGAGTCACACTCACAGGATAGTGTACATTCTGTGCTTTGTATTGATTCAGAAGTGGGAGACAGTTGGTTGGATTTGTTGGAGGACACTCCTGCACAGGCCTTGGTGTCTACCCTATCAATCGAGGGGTAGTTATATTGATACTTTTTATACGCTTGTTTTGAAAGATTATGTCTGGATTCACCATTTATTAAGAGCAATCTGTCAGTGGGTGAATCTGAGGCACTTAACGAGTTGAAGCGGTTGAAAGATCAGATTGTGATAAGGCAGGCCGACAAGGGAGGTAGTATTGTGGTACAGAATCGCAAGGATTATGAGGCTGAGGCAAGGAGATTGCTCTTAGACAAAGCTTCTTATGTGGTCTTAAATGTTGACCCCACATTGGACTATCAGTTAGAGCTAAGCTCACTATTAAGGGAGGCTTTTGATGAGAAGCTTATTACAAAGGATGAACTAAAATTTCTTTATGTAGCCAATCCACGTATTCCTATCTTCTACCACCTCCCGAAGGTGCACAAGAGCCTCGTGAACCCACCAGGAAGCCCATTGTGTCAGGGGTGGAGTCTATGACGTCGAGTGTGTCTAAATACGTGGACCACTTTTTACAAACATATGTGGTCCATCTTCGTTCGTATATAAGGGACACGCTCCACGTCATAGACTCCCTCTCTTCTATACAGTGGAAATCTACTTTTCAATGGGCCACCTGTGACGTTCAGTCATTATATACATGTATTGGGCATAAGGGTATCGAGGCTGTTTCGCACTTTTTAGGGGGTGGTGGAGATCTACATGTATCACAATCTAATTTCATCCTCTCCCTTGTCGGCTTTATCCTTGGTCACAATTATTTTCTGTTCGGGGATAGCTTCCATCTCCAGACCTGTGGTACGGCCATGGGCACCACATTTGCCCCCAGCTATGCGAACCTTTTTATGGGTTATTGGGAATCCAGATTCATCTGGCCCAATGCACGGCTGGGGCCGGGTCTGGTGTTCTATGGCCGGTACATTGATGACATCTTGATCATATGGGACGGAGATGGGGGTGACCTCGAGCAGATACTGACCGACTTTAACTCCAATGATATGGGCCTCAGATTCACCCACCAGATTAATGCATCTAGTATTGTCTTTCTAGATTTGGAATTGTCAGTAGATTTGAATCTGAATATCCAGACACGGGTGCATTTCAAGGACGTGGCGGTCAATGGCTATATTCATGCAAAAAGTGCACATTATTCCAAATGGCTAAGCAATATCCCCTCAGTCAGTTTAATAGACTGAGGAGGAATTGCTCGTCCGACCAGGTGTTTGAGCTGCAAGCCGGTCGTCTCATCGACAATTTCAAACAAAAGGGGTATGATATGTCTCTGGTGCAGGAGGCATTCAAGAAGGTCAGGTCGGGTCGGTTGAACGTGTGGATCTGTTAGCTAAATCAAAGCTCAAACAGTGCAAACAATCCATGCCTTTGGCAGATATCAACACAAACAACTGTGGGGTTAAGTTTATTACAAAATGTAATGGTTATTCCCACAAAATTAGACAAATTATCAATCACGACTGGAAAGTGTTGCTCTCAGATCCGCACCTCAGCAATCAGTTGTCCACTGTGGCACCACTGGTCTTCCGCAAGGGTCTAAATATCAAGAACATCTTGGCCCCAAGTAGACTTAGTGATACTTCAGTTGAGAATAGTGGTTCACAGTTAGTGTCTGGAAACATTAGGTGTGGCAGATCTAGATGTCTAATGTGTGGACATCTGCATCTGTCGGATACTTTCTCTTCATTTAGCAACAAGTCTGAATATACATTAAAAAGTTCAATCAACTGTCTCTCCACATATATAGTGTATGTTTTATCTTGTCCATGTCAATTGCAATATGTGGGTCGCACTAAAAGAGCACTGTGTGTCAGATTCCTGGAACACAGACGTTCCATCATTAAGGGAGTGCTGGCACACAGTGTTCCTCGACATTTTTCCCAAGTACACCAAAAGGATCCCAAGGGACTTGTTATTATGGGTATTGAGAGTATTCCGAGTACCCTATTAGGGGGAGATAGATTTAAGACACTATGTATGAGAGAGTCTTTTTGGATATACTCACTTGGTACACTTTCTCCCAGGGGTCTTAATGAGTGCTTGGATACTAGCACACTGGTTTAGTGTCCTGCCTTGCTGTTCTCTGCCTTGCTGCTCTGGTTGCTAGTTCGGTTCCTCTCCCCTATCCTAGGATGGGGTTCTGTGTTTTTGGAGGGGATTCCTCTATATTATATGATATTTCCTTAAAGTAGGTGTTATTTAATAGTTAATCCAGTTTTTTCCTTTATCTTTTTATAAATTTAGTTATTTTTTAATGTAACAATTGTTGTTATTATATGTAATTAGATATAATGTTAATTAATGCACTATGTGAATTATTAATTTTATAATTTTTGTTAGTACATATAATGTAAAGATTGTTTTGTGAATGTTGTTCTCATCACACAAGGAATTAAATAGGTTGATTTTAATATTTTTTCAATTTTATTTAGATTTTTCTATCATTCATTTTTATATGGTGTAGTGGTATTTGGTTGTTTATATATTCATATTATTATATTCTAATTAATATATTGATTTATTAATATCTTTTGAAACTAAAATTATAGGTTTAGGCTTTAATTTTAATTTGGTATATATATATATATATATATATATATATATATATATATATATATATATATATATATATATATATATATATATATATATTTTTTTTTTCTTCCATATTTGAAGAAACTTAGATTGGTAATAGTGGGACAGCTTTCTCTAACATGTCATTGTGTTAGTTGAGTTTATACATAATTAAATTGTTTAGTTTTAGCTATTTTCATTGTATGATGTGAACAACATCATTATTGATGTTTTTTTTGTTGTTATTCATTGTAATGTTGATATTTATAGTAATTTTAGAGTTATACGATTTGTGGTGAAACTTAGTACCAATGTGAAAATAGGTTTACTTGATCCAGCCTATTTAATTGGCTGTCCTTGACAATCACATAACTCCTGACGAAGTCGCCGCAGTGTGACGAAACGCGTAGAGCTGTGACGTCATTGCGTGTGTGTTGGTGTATTTGGAGTCCCTGGCTTCCCTGCGCTCCGGCTGGTGGTAATTTCAAGTGTTAGCAATCATTGTATGAGGGAGCAAAGGACATGCAGGCATTGGATGCCTTTATATCTTACTGCCAATTCGGGATAGGAGTTCATGGTGAACCTGGGCTTTTTACATCCACTCTGCAAACCTGGGACTCACCCTACCACCGCAGATGACCACAATAGAGATTTCTCTCCCACGAATGGTTCTGTTTAAAATCCTGTAAGTGCACATTCTTATTGGTTGCTGATTTTTTAAATAAATGTGCCTTATTTTTTACTCAGTTACGTGCTATGGAGCTTGCGGTTTTGTTTGTTTTTTGTTTATATATATCTATATATATCTATATATATATATATATACACACAAATGGAAATATTACTGTATGCTAATTTGCATGTTTTAGAAAGGTCTGCAACCCACCTTTCAACATTATCACCCAGCACCCAGCACTTCCACTGCTTTAAGCACAGCCAGGGTTAAGATGCATAGCCAGTAAACGTAACCAACCCCACACTGATGAGACCCATTAAGGTCAAAACGGCTGTCTGTGGGTGGGTTTACTGGCTATGCATCTTAACCCTGGCTGTGCTTAAAGCTGTGACCATGCAGCAAGCTTAAGCCTATAGGGAACCATGTTAAAAATGGTTTTTGTAGCAAAAGGTAGCACTGTGTGCTCATTTGCATGTCATTTCCCAGAATCCCTTGCTGCAGTGGAAGTGCTGTGTGCTGGATGATAATGGGGAAAGGCGGGGTTGCGGACCTGCCTAAGACATGCAGATGAGCATACAGTTGTATTTACATTTACACAATATATATATATATATATAAAGCAGAAAATAGCCGTGTTAGTCCAGTTGCGATAGTGCAGAATAAATGAGTTCTTCAGTATTAGGTGATACCTTTTTTATTGGACTAACAATTTATGTCATAGGACAAGCTTTCGAGAGTTCTCCTCTCTTCTTCAGGTCAAGCAATACTGATATACAAAGGATTCAATGCCTAAAGCAGTGTAGAGAGAGGAAAAAAACAAAAAAAAACAACAGATATTTACTGTAGATAAGGTAGGGTGTTAAGTGTTTGAAGCCAGGGGACAGTGTCAAAGAAAGGTGGGGAGGGAAAGGGATGCTGGAGGGGAGAGAAAGTGTGGATAAGAATTGAGGCAAGCAGGATAATTACAAACAATTTTGATAGGGTGTGAGAAAACCCATGTCCGCATTAAGTCCTTTGGTTTTGGTGTCAAAGAGTCTTATCATTCTGAGTTCAAATGTTTTCCGTTCTTGGGTGCTTTTAAACATTCCATTGAGGATTTAGATTTTTAAATCATTTATGGAATGATCTGGTTGTGAGAAGTGATGTGCCACAGGTGAGCAGTATCTTCCTTATTCGTGATGGAGTATAGAGTGTCTGTGCATATTCATTCTTCCTTGTACTGTAGTTTTTGGCTGGTTTCCCCAATGTAGCAGCCTTGGTCACATTTGTTGCACTGAATCATATACACTATATTTCTGGATGTGCAGCTGTATGATCCTTTAACATTGAATGTTCTATGGTTGTGACTGGCTGTGGGATCTTGGCAAATGTGTTTGCAGAGTTTGCAGCGTTTGTTGCTGCACGGTTTTGTGTCATTATTCATGTCTTTAAAATCGTTGTGAAGTTTTCTGCTGACTAATTTCTGTTTGAGGTTTGGTGGTTTCCGGAATGCAAGAATGGGAGGTTTGGGAAAGATTTCTTTAAATGTCGCATCCTCTGTCAGCATGGGTTGCAGATCTTTGATTATTTTTCGTATACCCTCTACGGTAGGGTTGTATGTGGTCACTAGTGGTATGCGTGTGGTAGGTTCTTTCTGTCTGTATTGTAGCAGGTGTTCTCGTGGGGCTTTTAGTGCAGATTTAATAGTTTTGGCAATGGTCTTTGGTTTGTATCCCTTCTGTCTGAACGATTCGGTCAGGATTGTGAGATGCCTGTTTCTGTCTTCAGTGTCAGAGCATATGCGGTGGTATCTTATAGCCTGGCTGTGTATGATACCTTGTTTGGTATGAGTGGGATGGAAGCTGGAGTTGTGGAGGTAACTGCATCTGTCAGTTGGTTTCTTGTATACAGATGTGTGTAGTTTGCCATCTTTCAGTGTTACTGTAGTATCTAGAAAGTTTATTAGGTTTGCCGAATAATCCATTTTGAGTTTAATTGATGGATGGAATGTGTTCAGGGACTCGTGGAATTGTTTTAGGTTTTCTTCACTCTCTGTCCATATTATAAACAGGTCATCAATGTATCTGTAGTATTTGTAGTGTTTGTGGAGGCATGTAGTTAGGAATCTTTGTTCAAGATTTGCCATGAAAAGATTGGCATATTGCGGTGCCATCTTGGTACCCATTGCAGTCCCCATTAGTTGTAGGTACATTTCCTTGTTGAGGCTGAAGTAGTTGTGTGTGAGGATGTATTCTATCAGTTTGGTAATTACATCAGCACTGTATTTCTGATCCAGGGGAGAAGATGTTGTAAGGAAATGCAGGCATGCCTCAATACCATCCTTGTGGGGGATGTTGCTGTAAAGGGATTCTACATCCATGGTAACTAGCAGTGTGTTGGATGGTAGTTGGTTGATGTTGTTAAGATTATTGAGAAAATCTGTGGTATCTTGTATGAAGCTGTTGGTGCTTCTGACTAAAGGTTTGAGGATATTCTCCACTAAGCCTGATATTTGTTCCGTGAGTGTATCCATACCTGTTATAATAGGTCTGCCGGGGTTTCCTGGTTTGTGGATTTTGGGAAGCATGTAGAAGATCCCAACTCCTGGGTTGTCAGGTATTAGTTGCTTGAATTGTGGTTGCAGGTGGTTAGGGAATGTTTGAATGAGATTCATGAGTTGCTTTGTATATTCCTGGGTTGGATCATGCGTGAGTTTCTTGTAGTAGGTGTTGTCTGTGAGTTGTCTATTGCCTTCTTCTATGTATTTATTTGTGTTCATAAGCACCACTGCGCCTCCTTTATCTGCTGGTTTGATGGTGATGTTGTGGTTGTTGTTGTTTCGCAGTTCCTTGATTGCAGATCTCTCCATGGGGGATAGGTTGTCCATAGTTTTTTTCTGCTGTGTTGATGCTAGTAAGGAAACTTGTGATCTTAAGCTCTGTACTGCTGCGGCCGAGTTTATTCGAGCATTTGCCCGTTCTCGGCCGCAGCAGTTACCTGGCGCGCGCCGGAGGGTGCCGGGCGCGCGCCGAAGCAGCGGAGGAGAGGCCCGCCGATCGCGGCTTCCCCCTCTCCTCTCCGGGTCCGCCGGAACCCCCTGCCGCCGTCCCCCACATCGCGGGACACCAGGGCTCCCTCGGGGAGCCCTGGACGCGCGTGCAGGGGGTGCAGGCACCCGATGACGCGTGACCCGCGCGTCACCGCGCCGAAGGGATGCCACTTGCAAGCCGGGAAATCTCCCGGCTTGCGGAACTGGCCACACTTCAATAAAGTGTGTCGCCAGTGTATGTAGCTGTCAAGTATGATGTTGCGTCCTGTTGGTGGTGTGAAGTACGTGTTCTTATTCTTGTTGTTGTACTCCATCATTATGGGGGTGCCATCTTTTTTGTGGAAGTATTCTTTCAGCCGTAGTCTCCTGAAGAATTCTTCTAGGTCTGAGAATAATTGGATTTGATCCAGTTTGGTGGTGGGAAGGAATGTTATTCCCTTGGAGAGAACTGATGTCTCAGGTTTTGAGAGTTTATAATCAGACAGGTTTATAACTCCATGGCAGGCTGTGTGCTCTTCTGGGTTGAGGTTGTGTATCTGTCTTGAAAAGTCAGTTCTGGTTTCTAGTTCTAAGTAGTTGTCCTGCTTTTTGTTGGTTTGAAATCCCTTATGTTGTGTCCATGGTCTGCAGTCATAATGAGAGAGGAGTTGTAGTTTCTTCTGTTTCTTCTTGATTAAGTTCCGCTGCAGTCTATTGTCCAGAGTTTGCATATCTTTTTCTAGTTTGTTGCTTTTTGCACTGCTTTGCTATTGCAGGGTTTGGAGTATTGTGCATTTTTGCCATTCTAATTCCTGTTTTTTTTCCATATAGTTGATGGATCAGTTTGTTTCTCAGTTTCTCACTGAGGCGTTTGCATTGTTCTTCAGCAAAATGGGAATTGTGTGTTGTTGCAAGTGGGTTTTTGATCTTCAGCCCATTAGGTATCCAGTTCCTTCTCTTGCATTCTGATAGGAAGTAGATGTCGCTGTTTAGTTGTGATTCCTTTGTAATCAGTTTGGTCAGTGTCTTTTTCATACGGCTATATGGGGTATCTTCCATCATGAATAAAGCAGAAAATACCCTTGTTAGTCCAGTTGCGATAGTGCAGAATAAATGAGTTCTCCAGTATTAGGTGATACCTTTTTTATTGGACTAACAATTTATGTCATAGGACAAGCTTTCGAGAGTTCTCCTCTCTTCTTCAGGTCAAGCAATACTGATATACAAAGGATTCAATGGCTAAAGAAAATATAGTGTATATGATTCAGTGCAACAAATGTGACCAAGGCTGCTACATTGGGGAAACCAGCCAAAAACTACAAGGAAGAATGAATATGCACAGACACTCTATACTCCATCACGAAGAAGGAAGATACTGCTCACCTGTGGCACATCACTTCTCACAACCAGATCATTCCATAAATGATTTAAAAATCTAAATCCTCAATGGAATGTTTAAAAGCACCCAAGAACGGAAAACATTTGAACTCAGAATGATAAGACTCTTTGACACCAAAACCAAAGGACTTAATGCGGACATGGGTTTTCTCACACCCTATCAAAATTGTTTGTAATTATCCTGCTTGCCTCAATTCTTATCCACACTTTCTCTCCCCTCCAGCATCCCTTTCCCTCCCCACCTTTCTTTGACACTGTCCCCTGGCTTCAAACACTTAACACCCTACCCTATCTACAGTAAATATCTGTTGTTTTTTTTTTCCCCCTCTCTCTACACTGCTTTAGCCATTGAATCCTTTGTATATCAGTATTGCTTGACCTGAAGAAGAGAGGAGAACTCTCGAAAGCTTGTCCTATGACATAAATTGTTAGTCCAATAAAAAAGGTATCACCTAATACTGGAGAACTAATTTATTCTGCACTATCGCAACTGGACTAACACAGCTATTTTCTGCTTTATATAGATATATATATATAGATATATATATATATATATATATATATAGATATATATATATATAAAACTTTTCCTGGAACCAGGGTCACGAATGATGTATGAATGATTCCAGTAAGCTCAACTCATGTCCTCCCTCTTCCAAAGTATGACAAGTCCTTAATGTCTTTCTTAATTTTATTGCAGGAGTAGAAAACACAGGAACTTGTAGGTGTAGTGTAGGCAGAGAGTACTTCTCTATGTGGGATGCTTCTATGAGGTTAGACTATGGTAAGAGAGAAAGGCCTTACCAGGGGTGGATGCAGACAGGTCTGTACTCACTGTGATCTAGAGTGGAAAAGGAAGTGAGGGGCAGGGGTCACACTAAAGGTTGAGTGAGACTATACTAACTGTCAGCAAAAGACAGGGGAGAACATGGGAAAGTCCATAACTGGGAGGACTGGAGAAGCTGCAGTAGCAGTTCACTGATTACGTGCTCAGAGGCAAGAAATGCAACATTGTTGCATGTACACAGGCACAGTATGTGTGTGCAAACTCCATGCAGCTGAGAATAAGATCTGACAGGCAGAAACTGCAAAGGAGAGAGGGGGGTGAGTCAGAAATGTAGTTCGTGTTCCATGACACTCCCCGTCTGGTATCTGTAAATACCACTATATAACAGACTATGTGGAACATGTGTGCAATGCATAACAAAGATAACATCACATTCTCAAACAATGCAAGAGTCCATGTCCACATAGCGATGTGACACCGGCCGGTATCACTGGTATCAAGGTCCCTTGGCCAAGGTTCTTTGGCAAAGGATGCAGGGTGGATGCACAGCTCCAGGTTTGCTGGTTGCACCACAATGTCTTTGTATAAAAGTCTCTGGCACTGTTTCCTTTTAGTCTTGTAAGAGAACAGTCCTTTTGTCTCTGTAGTTTCACCCACAGAGTGTATCCCCTTGTAGGTATACCAGCCGTGGCAGCCTGTTGCTCTATCACCTGGCGTTTGGCAGGAGAGGGCTTTTGGCTCCTTGTGGGAGCGGATTACTGTCCCTGGAAAACTGGTTGTCGAATGTAATCCAATAAAGGGGGCGTCGTTCAGGGAGACTCCCTGAAGCTGAGCGCTGGGGTTGAACATTACCCGGATTTGATCGGGTTCCTGAGGGTGGTAGGCCCCAGGTGATTGGAGGTACCGCCATTCTTCGCCTTCCTCCATTAGAGGTGCTGACTTTGCGTGGCCGGTGAAGAATATCTTCTGGATGAAGACCACAGAGTTGTTGTTGGTCTCTGGTTCCCTTTGTAGGCCGCAGAGGTGCGAGGTGAACCTAGAGATGGCATGTTCTCCATTGTTTGGGAAGCGCCTCCTTGGTGAACGGAATGGTAGCGGAGTCACCCGACTGCTTAGTCCGTCTTTAGAGAGCTCCTTGGCTGTCAACTTCGGGAATCCTCTATCTTCCCTTGATGGTGTTTGCTTGTCATCGTTCCTTGTTGTCTGGAACGCTGTGCACCGTAGTTCATCGGTACATTTCTCTTGCACGAGAACATCTCCGCGTAGTTTGGTGAAACGCTTTTGTGTTTCTTTGTTGACTGCCATCGGGAGGTTGTTTTCTCCCTGGACATGACGAAGAACAGTCTCTTTTGTCCTTGTAAATCCTTTTGGGAAATGTCTCTGCAACTGTCCCCTCTTACGTGTTTGAACGAACAGTCCTTTTGACACTGTGGCTTCGCCTGTGGGGCGCAATCTTTTGCGGCTGTGCCAGCCGTAACAATCGGTTGCTCTGTTGCTTGATACTCTGTGGAGAGGAACAACTGTACGTCTTAATTGTGCCCTTGCTCGCGGGAGTATTGTCTGATTGTTTGTTGTTTTTAGGACGATCCCTTTGTCGGTCACCTTTGGGAGGTTACTCTCTTCCTTCGGTGGAATCGACTCATCATCCTTGGCTGTCTGGACTGCTGAGCATCCTAAGCCATTGTCGCATCCCATCGGCGTGAGGATGTCTTTGTTGGTCTCAGGGGTATGACCTTGTCTTTCCTCTTCACTTGGCCCTTCGGTCACTTGGAGATGGCCAAGACATGGTTCAGAGAGAGATGTGTGTCCACATTCTGTCACCTCCGTTCTGCGGGCATCAACGTAGTCTTGCCCGTGCTCTTTGTTAGTGCACGAGTTGCCCACTATCACCCATCCTAGGTCGAGTCTTTGGGCGTATGGCGCGTTGTGGGGTCCGTTATGCTGTTTACGGACTTTATGTACCCTCATGATGTCCCTACCGAGCAGCAGCAGGATCTTGGCATCTTGTTCCACCGGCCGGATGTGGTTGGCTATTCCTTTGAGGTGGGGGTAATGGAGTGCCACGTCTGGTGTGGGTATCTCGTCCCTGTTTGTGGCCATGTGGTTGCACTCGATGAGTGTGGGAAGGGGCATGTTCACTTTGCCGTCTATTGAGCATATGGTGTAGCCATTCACTCTTCTCCCTATGGTCTCCATTTGCCCTGCGCACTTTCTGAGAGTGTAAGGAGAAGCACCATCTTGTATGTTAAACATGTCGAAGAACTCTGACCTGACCAGTGATCGGTTGCTCTGGTCGTCGAGGATTGCGTACATCCGAATAGCCTTCTCAGGTTGTCCCTGGGGGTGCACTGCGACAAGGCATATTTTGGAGCAGGACATTTTGTCACCTTTTCCGCAAACCTCAGTGCGCTGAGATGTGACGGATGTTGACTCTCCTTCTTTCTCCCCGCCATGCTCCGCTATGGAGGATGGGTTCTTGAGTTGGTGGAGTGTCATCGCCTCTGGGTGTAACGCTGTCACGTGCTTGTCACTCTCGCACACTGTGCATTTGATCTCTTCCTTACAGTCCCTGGCTAGATGGGTCGTGGAACCGCAGCACTTGAAGCAAACTCCGAATTCTCCAAGTAACCTCTTGCGTTCCTCTAGGGACTTCATCCTGAACCCAAAGCACTTGTTGAGTGGGTGTGGCTTCTTGTGTATGGGACATTCCCTGTTTGGGTCCCTTGGTTCCTTGTCTCCGGCGACCGACTGATCGGGAGTAGTTTGGGTCGTGGGAGGCACGTCCGTCCTGCGGGCCGAGATGGGTGTTTGGGGGTTACCATATCTCGTCGCTGGTCTCTCGTTCTTCAGGCTGCTCGCACTGTATGTGGTTTGCGCACCTAAGATGAAACTGGGATCGTTCCTTGTCCTTGCCGCTTCGCGGATGAAGCTCACGAAGAATGAGAATGGGGGGAAGACGACTTGCTTCTCCCTTTTGTATTTGGAGCCTTGTGAGATCCATTTTTCTTGGAGGTTGAAGCGTAGCTTCTCCAGGATGGGTCTCACTCCACGAGCTGAGTCTAGGGCGTTGAGACCTATTAAGGAATGGTCTTTCCTCACGAACTCCATTTCTTGCAGCAGGTCCCCGAGCTCTCGTAACTTCGAGTAGTCTTTAGTTGTGATCTTGGGGAAGCTCTCGCTTCTTTTGAAGAGTGAATCCTCGACTGCTTCAGGGCTGCCATAGGACTCTTCTAGCCTCTCCCACACTAGGTCAAGACCTACTTGGGGTTGATGCGCGTTTGCCGTCCGAAGTCTCTGCGCTTAATCCCTGGATACGTTCCCCAGGAACTTGACTAACAGGTTGAGCTCTTCCCTTGCTGAGAAGTCCAAGCTGTCGATTGCGTCTTTGAACGTGAACTTCCACGTCCGGTAGTTCTCAGGGCGGTCGTCGAAGCTGATGAGTCCTGCGTGCACCAAATCGCGCCGGATCATGTACTTGGCTATGTCTGTCAGACCTGAGACATCGGCGCGTTTGTCCCGTTCCGAGGTGGTTGCTGGGACGGTCTGTGCGGTCGCCTCTTCCTTGGCGTGGACGCGTGATGGCTGCTGGCCAGTGTGAGGGGCTGTTTTCTCCCGCGTGGGTGTACCTGGATTGCGAGCCTGTTGTGGTGCATCCGTGTGCGCGCTGGCGTGTGGATCACTCTTGTGGCTGTGGCTGTCCCAGGCAGCATGTGCCATTGCAGGAACGGCATCTTCTCCTCGTGGGCCTAGCATGTCTTCGGTATCTGTGGAGTCGCTCCATCCGTGTTGAGATGGTGCGCTGGTGTTTACACTGAAGAGGCTCCTTACGTAGTCTTCAGTGCGTCGGGCTGGATCCTCTGAGGCAAACCGTCCGTACGGTTGCTCCCCGCCATCCTGTTGCGCGGCTGCTTCTAGGACTTCGGCTTGGGCTATAGCGGCAGCAGCTTCTCTTTCTTGATTTAGGGCCTCTAGGCTAACGTCCACCTCTGTCTTTTTCCGTGCAGCGGTGGCAGTGGCTGCAGCGGCGGTCTGCTCCTCCTCTTCTATGCGGGCCCTTTCTAGTTTCATGGCTGCCTCTTTCTGAGCGTATGCGGCCCTGGCACGTGCGGCCTCTGCGGTGGCTCGCGCCTTGGTGGCGTTTGTGCTTGCGCTAGACACGTGAGATTGTGCTGATCTCGCTGACCTTGATGAGTGCCTGGATGTGCTCGAGCGCTGCGATGCGGTCTCCAGGAGGAGCTCTTTTCTCTCGCTTTGGGCGTCTGCGATGGCGGTTCGCACGCGGCTATCACGTGTCGAGTCAGTATTGTGCTGTAAGTCCCTTTCATGCAGGCTTTCACCGGTATTAGCCCTGGCCAGGTAAGTGACGTATGCCTCTGACAGCCCTTGGTAGCATAAGTGGTCTATCTTTAATTGAGTTATTGCCTGCTCAAGCTGTTGTACGGAATTGCCAGCGGCGGCGACATTGCGTATCCCAAGTTTGGTAGTGTTCCAGGCCAACTCTAATTTAGCGCGGTGCGCTTCAATGTCAGTCTCGTATTTTTCGCGGGCCTTTTGTGTCAGTGTGACGGTCCGTTTGGGCCTTGCGCCTGCCTGCGCCTGTTGCAGTTGCGTGGCGGTCTCTGTGTCTGAGTGATCGCTCTCCTGCGTGATGTCTGGTGAGGCTCTGAGTTCTGCCATGCTGTAGGTGTGTGTAGGCCTTTTGCCAGTGCGTGTGGCGTGCGGTCTTTTTACCTTGTCAGCGATGGGCGTCTGTCTCAGATGGTGCCGAGCGGTGTCCTGCAGCGTGCAGCGTTGGGGTAGCTGTACTTACAGGTGTCCGTTGGCTCCTCACTGTGGGGCTGAGCAGCGGGTGGACTCAGACAGAGAAAAGGGCAGTTAGGTATTGTAAGAGAAGCACTGTTTGTTGCAAGGCTGCTGTGCAGTTTGAGCTACAGGTTGTCTGTGAAAGCTGCAGACTGTGTGCAGTTGCAGAGGCTGCTCTGTGTACTATTAGCAAAGTAAGGCTGCTCACTGTCTTTGCATAAAGCTGTGGTAGTTTGCTGTGTAGAGGCTTGTGGCTCTGTGTAGCAACGTGCTTGTGCAATGTGGTGAGAGACTGCTGTTTATTTGCTATGTAAGCTGCTTGCTTGTATCTTTAGCATAAAGGCTGTGGGTAGCAGCTCCTCTGTGTGTATTTCCCAAGGCACACGGTCCTCTTTTTACTGTTCTGTTTAAACTGCTGCTTGTTTTGCAGAAAGCTGTAGCAGTTTGCTGTATAGCTGTGTAGAGCTGCACTTTTGTAGCATGAAGGCTGTGAGTGATAGCTTCTGCGTAGACCTCTAATACACGGTCTCTCTCTTACTTTCCTGGAACCAGGGTCACGAATGATGTATGAATGATTCCAGTAAGCTCAACTCATGTCCTCCCTCTTCCAAAGCATGACAAGTCCTTAATGTCTTTCTTAATTTTATTGCAGGAGTAGAAAACACAGGAACTTGTAGGTGTAGTGTAGGCAGAGAGTGCTTCTATGAGGTTAGACTATGGTAAGAGAGAAAGGCCTTACCAGGGGTGGATGCAGACAGGTCTGTACTCACTGTGATCTAGAGTGGAAAAGGAAGTGAGGGGCAGGGGTCACACTAAAGGTTGAGTGAGACTATACTAACTGTCAGCAAAAGACAGGGGAGAACATGGGAAAGTCCATAACTGGGAGGACTGGAGAAGCTGCAGTAGCAGTTCACTGATTACGTGCTCAGAGGCAATAAATGCAACATTGTTGCATGTACACAGGCACAGTATGTGTGTGCAAGCTCCATGCAGCTGAGAATAAGATCTGACAGGCAGAAACTGCAAAGGAGAGAGGGGGGTGAGTCAGAAATGTAGTTCGTGTTCCATGACAAAACTCAAACTTGTCCTATATCATCAATTGTTAGTCCAATTAAAAAAAGGTATCACCTAATACTGAAGTACTCATTTATTCTGTACTATCGCAACTGGACTAACACGGCTAATTCCGTGTGTGTGTGTGTGTGTGTACAGTTGTATTTTTAATTCATATCATTGGAATTTCAACAACTGTGTGCTGTCTCATTATTGGATCTGGAAATTCTCTCTCATAGAAATCGTACTTGCTGTAAAGGCATTGTGCTGGAAATAACATATAAAGTAGGAGCGCAGAGAGGACAAGATGTTAGGCAAACAATCCACTTTTAAGAGCACACATTACATACATAGACTTACAATCAAGTGCCCCTGCATGTGCGTTGGGGACCTCACACCGATCCAACGCTGCCACTGCACAGACCTCCTTCCTAGTACACTACGGATCACCGCCGGAAACAGGAAGCGAACCCAGTAAGTGACTGGAGGCTAGGCGGGCAGTCTCGCGAGAGTGCCGAGCTTAGCTAAGGCTGAGCACTCAATGCTTGAGCCCTACAGAACCGTCTAGGTTAGAGGTGCTCCCAACGACCTGGACGGTTCTGTAGGGCTCACGCATTGAGTGCTCAGCCTTAGCTAAGCTCGGCACTCTCGCGAGACTGCCCGCCTAGCCTCCAGTCACTTACTGGGTTCGCTTCCTGTTTCCGGCGGTGATCCGTAGTGTACTAGGAAGGAGGTCTGTGCAGTGGCAGCGTCGGATCGGTGTGAGGTCCCCAACGCACATGCAGGAGCACTTGATTGTAAGTCTATGTAAGTAATGTGTGCTATTAAAAGTGGATTGTTTGCTAACATCTTGTCCTCTCTGCGCTCCTACTTTATATGTTTTTTGGATGGTAATTGCCCGGCTGATCACCGGAGATTGGAGGAGCAGCGGGAGGAAGAAGCCAACCAGAGGAGAACAGACGAGCACAGCCTTATATTTGTGGAATTGTGCTGGAAATAGTTTTGTAAAAGGTAAGTGGCTTAACCTTAAGAGATCACATAGAAATGTAATTACAAACTTTTCATTTGCTCTGAAATTCTGCACTTTTCCTTGCTAACATTAGGAAACACGCACATGTGCTAAAAATTAGTTATTTTAAAAGGGATTATGTGGGACTGGAATAAAATGCACAAATACCCGTACAATAATTTTTGTTCAAAATGAATCACCATACTAAACACTATGAAAATATACATATAGACAAAAACAACCTTATATATGGGTTATTAGCATGATATATACATTTACAATTGGTGTGTACACGTTCTGCTGGATGGGTTTATTTCTCCCATTACATGGATAGGTGTGATTTATTCTTAAAATCTTGTAGCAATAATTACAGTGATGGGTCTTAACGAAAGCCCCTCTGCTCTACATGAGGAAGATATACTGCTACAGTTTAAGAGGGTTAAAAAACTAGACAAAGACAAATATAATTTTTTTTTAACAGAATGGGTTTTTTCCTTTGTTTTATGTAATGAAGGTCAAAATAAGACATAGCAGTTAAAGGGAAATTGATGATCTTTCTTATCACTGTATTGCACGGACTATCTCCGCCCTTCATTTCTCCTAAAACCCCTTCCCAAAATGCTCACTGGTGCAAGTGAAGTTAATCTTGATGCAGTAACGCAGAGTCAAAATGAAGGAATTGGCACCTGTTTTAGAGCATTGCTCCAGAATGGGTGGGGGAGAGGGGATGTAGGTCATATATCAAGTGTAATGGTGCGGTCACAAACTATACCAATCACAAGCAGTTTCCCCAAGCATCTTGAGACAATTAAGGATCAGTGCAAAACCAATACATTTAATTTCCAATCAAATCCAAGGGAAAGGACATTTTGAAAAAGTTCAGTAGAGAAGCACTGAAATAGTTTTGTTTTTGTACTTATTTTATACACGTAACAAAATATTTAGTGCATAATCGGAACCTCAGATTGGGGATATTTTAGATTCTTCATCTAATCTGTTTAGGATAAGACGGTTTGCATATAATTTACTCTATAAACAAACCAAATGACCTCATAACTTTCAGCAAACTATAACAAAGCAGGTTTATTCATTTGCCAAATTACGGTTTTAGTTCCAAGAATTTATTAACTTGTGAACAGGTCCTATGTTGCAAAGTAAGCGATATTATACATCTAATACAAGCCGCCATAACGCAGGTCTGCAAGGGAAACACGCTGAAGTGACGGGTCTCTTGCATTAGTAGGACAAGGCCAGCAGCGAAACCTTATGGAAGGGGACTTATTGCTGACCTTCAAAGTACCTGTTTGCTGCCCTGTAAATCTGTGGCTCAGGAAACTAAATTGTATGCTGTTGAAAATACTTGTAACAAACTGGGTGGGACATTCCCTTTGATAAAGCTGCCGACCTGCTCCAGTAGGCTCCATGATTCAATATACGGTGCAGATTCACTAAGTGGCGACACAGGGTATTTAATGTTGGCAGTTAATGATGAAGCGTGGTGTGATATCCCGAATCACGGCTCAGTGAATCTGCCCCTATGTATTAAAAAAAAAAATACAAAATTGATAACTATAGAACATTTCACCGAATGAGCGACTGAATTTAACACATATCCTACCATATGTGACTAAGAGTAGGGAGTTGCAGAGTGTTGAACAAACCTTTCCCAGCATCGCCTAATGGCACCCGGGATAAATTTTGCCATGGGAAATTGGGATGGGGAAGAATTGCATGGGCAGAGAAATTAGATCACTATAGACAACTTTTTACCATAAATTAAACTCATATGCTTTATTTTAGTTATATTTATTATATTGTTGTAACATAAGTGAAGTTAACACAACAACACTAAAGAGTGCAAACCTTTTTTAGGTGGGAGGGGAAAAGGTACTATACAGATGGCTGGTGCATTGTTTATAGGGTTCATTTACTGACTTTTTTGTTGTTGAAGCCTGTAGCATGTTAGAAATGCATTTCCTAATCATCTGGAATGTATTTTGAGACAAATGTGTATTTGCTTTTTACCAGGTGTTCTGCAATCACCTCGGAACCAGCCACATTATCAGGTCATTTTTGTTTAGGCGTGTGTGTGAGATATAGGGAGTGTGTACAGTATATATAACAAAATCAAAGAATTCTGTAGCAATCACTGGTAGATATAAATCAGGTTTAATGCATCAGGCAAGCATAAGGGGTCAGTACAAGAATGGGGGAGCGATGTTTCGGACCTACCGGTCCTTTATCTAGCTCCTAACTCGGTGTACAGCACACTGGGTATACATAGTGAGTGAAACAGTCAGTCAGTCAATCAAAAATGGTGCCAAAACATGATACGCCCACCCAGCTATGGTGGCTCAAAGTGGTCAACCTTAGAGAACCATCACGAATGCGCATCCATGTTTACGTAAGGAGTTAAAGCAGAAGTTAGCCAGCCCGTGGTACAAGGGGGACAGTTCCAACCGATTTAATCATATGTGCGCAATGAATGGTGCTCGTAGATAGTGCAGGGAACTCATACATGGTGATGTCCATGCAGGTGCAGTGTGTCATAAGCCCAACATGCGCATTTGACCAGCATTAAACCCTAATGTGACCGTGACCCGCGGCGTCATTTGACGCTGTGTTGCCATGGCGACACGTCACACTGCCATCTGAATCCCGGTAAGTTGGGACAGCCGTCTGAATCACAGTAAGTTGAGAGTTGCAGAGGCCTCACGCGAACCCCCGGCATGTAATTTAAATGCCTTGGGGAAGAGCGCAGGGCCTCTGCAACTACCCGCGCCCCGCCAGAGAAATATCCCGCCCTTAGTTTGCGCACCCCTGCTCTAGGGCATGCAGAAATATGCATCTCATTCACAGCATCTAGGCTAATGACTGCAATGCTAGCAGACTACCATAAATGTTATGCTTCAATGCATTTCACACACCAAAATGTAGGTCAGTAGCTGGCGACAGCAAAGCTTGATCCTCACAAGCAAAGTTTATCTGGACATGCCTAAGTCAGCCAGACACATAAGAACATTTTTGGTCATTGTAGAATATTTAGCCCCCCCACCCCCATCCCAGACAGAGTGGCAATTTAATATCAGCAACTCATGTATCCATCCCTGCACATATCCTTACTGCTGGAATAAAGTCTGCTGGATTTGGACTTCATACTTCTATACATATAACATATATTATTATTTACGTGTTATTGTGGGTTGATGGTGATCACTGCTTTGATTTGGGGTTTATTGAGGGGGGGGGGGAGGCGGTGGGATGGCGGTGGTGGGAGAGGGTGCCCTGCCTGTGTTCAGCATCCCATGCTGTGTAGGGAACTGCTGACCTTTGTGTAGAGCAGCAGCTGCTGCTTAATGCATTGGCCAGTGGTTTCCAACTTTTTCTTGGTTGGGGGAACCCCAGAATTCGATTTCGAAATTCTGGGGAACACGAACCCTCGCCCCTTCGGTCTCTCTCCCCCGCGCACACACACTCTCCCCTTTATATACACACAAACACACGCACGCATAGCAGTGTGTCAAATCCCCTGCTTAAATGGAGGCAAAATGCATAAGACCAAACTGATGCCCCTGCCCTTCAAGCTTGACTGGAACTTACTGCTCCAGGTAAGAATTCACTGACAAATTATATTAAACAGGAAATATGCTATCCCATTGGGAAAGGCGTGTTCAAGAGACTTTTCTTCAGTTATTTGTAAGTTTATTGTCACTGCTGCTATATTCGCTACTAAAGCACAAAATTACAAAAGATGCACAAGGCTGCGGCCATGCTAGCGCTGACCGCGCAGTGCTTGCCGAGGTTACCTCTAGCAATAGAAATTCTGACGTCCCCGCTCACGCGGCATGTGCGCACATATGCTCTCCTAAGCTTGGTGCTTGGGGAGACACCTCAGTTTGATTTCTGAGTGCAGAGCAGGGTCACATGACCCTGCTCTGTCCAATGGGGAGAGAGAGGGCGTGTTTTAATGTGCTGGCACTTTCAGCTCCGTGGATCAAACACAACATGGAATTTAGCGGAGAGAGGTAGAAGGGGGGGAGGGAAGAGAGGTAGAAGGGGGGGGGGGAGGAAAGAGGTGAAGGGGACACACGTTACAGGACAGCAGAGCGCTCATGCTTGGAGAGCTGGTGACGTCACTGCGCTCAGTGGCAGCCTAAGGCTGGGGTCCTAGTCATCACTGTAGCACGCGCGCCAGGCAGGGGGGGGCGGCGTGTGCACAGCGCTTCACCGCGATCTTGGGAGAGATAGCAATGGGAGGGCGTGTGGCGGGGTGTGGCCATAACCTCACGCGGCTAGTTTGCCCTCATTGACTGAACGGCCGGCGGGGGCGTGGCCACGCCTCCGTCACTAGTTCCAAATACAAAAAAAATTGTATTTCAGAAAACTCGTCGTAGACTGCGGCTGCCAAATGCACACCGAGGCAGGTACTGGGCCCGGTCTGATTGGGGGGCGGTGCTTATGCACGTGAGTTGTAGAACGCACTGGGACTGCAGCCTAAGAGAGCATGAACTGCGAAATTGCACTCAAGATAAGTTTTATATTAAATCATATGAACCTAATTTATTAGTTAATTAAAATAAATGTGCAGCGAAAAAAAGCGGTGAAAGCACGGATGTTGTGAGGGAGAAGGCGCCGCAGGCGCGCCTTCAGCTCCTGCATGCGTTGCATCAGAATCACGGATAGGCGAGGAGGGGGTAGGAGGCATGGACAATCAGGGGGTTGGGTTTTCGAACTTTAGGCGCGCAGCAGCTTCAAATTGCAGGGAAATAAGCTTAAAGAAGCCCATGTTGATTAGGTGGCCATGACGGCTCTCCTGCGGCCAAAATGCACACGCCCGTGGCGAGCGCAATTGTCGAGAAATATATTCCTTAGCAGGTCTTAAAATTAGGTAAATACAACCTCAGATGAACAACACCACATGACATATTACATCGGGTCATGATTTATTTAACAAAAATAAAGCCAAAATGGAGAAGCCATGTGTGAAAAACTAAGTATACCTTATGATTCAATAGCTTGTAGAACCACCTTTAGCAGCAATAACTTGAAGTAATTGTTTTCTGTATGACTTTATCAGTCTCTCGCATCGTTGTGGAGGAATTTTGGCCCACTCTTCTTTACAACGTTGCTACAGTTCATTGAGGTTTGTGGGCACTTGTTTATGCACAGCTCTCTTAAGGTCTAGCCACAGCATTTCAATCGGGTTGAGGTCTGGACATGGACTGGGCCATTGCAACACCTTGATTGTTTTCTTTTTCAGCCATTCTGTTGTAGATTTGCTGGTGTGCTTGGGATCATTGTCCTGTTGCATGACCCAATTTTGTCCAAGCTTTAGTTGTCGGACAGATGGTCTCACATTTGACTCTAGAATACTTTGGTATACAGAGGAGTTCATGGTCGACTCAATGACTGCAAGGTTCCCAGGTCCAGTGGCTGCAAAAACAAGCCCAAATCATCACCCCTCCACCACCGTGCTTGACAGCTGGTATGAGGTGTTTGTGCTGATATGCTGTGTTTGGTTTTCGCCAAACGTGGCGCTGTGCATTATGGCCAAACATCTCCACTTTGGTCTCGTCTGTCCAAAGGACATTGTTCCAGAAGTCTTGTGGTTTCTTCAGATGCAACTTTGCAAACCTAAGCCGTGCTGCCATGTTCTTTCTAGAGAGAAGAGGCTTTCTCCTGGCGACCCTTCCAAACAAAACATACTTGTTCAGTCTTTTTTCTAATTGTACTGTCATGAACTTTAACATTTAACATGCTAACTGAGGCCTGTAGAGTCCGAGATGTATAGTAACTCTTGGGTATTTTGCAATTTCTCTGAGCATTGCACGGTCTGACCTTGGGGTGAATTTGCTGGGACGTCCACTCCTGGGAAGATTGGCAACTATCTTGAATGTTTTCCACTTTTGAATAATCTCACTGTAGAATGGTGGGCTTTTAATTGTTTGGAAATGGCCTTATAACCCTTCCCAGATTAATGGGCAGCAACAATTGCTTCTCTAAGATCATTGCTGATGTTTTTCCTCCTTGGCATTGTGTTAACACATAGCTGAATGCTCCAGACCAGCAAACTGCTAAAACTTCGGCTTTTATAAAGGAGGTCACACTTGCTGATGATCAATTAATCAAGGGCATTTGATTAGCAGCACCTGTCTGCTACTTAGCATCTTATTTCCTATGGAAGCAGTAAGGGTGTACTTAGTTTTTCACACACAGCTTCTCCATTTTGGCTTTATTTTTGTTAAATAAATCATGATACGGTGTAATATGTCATGTGTTGTTGTTCATCTGAGGTTGTATTTACCTCATTTTAAGACCTGCTAAGGAACAGATGATTGAATTCTATGGTTTTACATATCAGGACATAATAACAAAGAGGGTGTATTTTCTTTTTCACATAACTGTACATACATACACTGATGATACCCATCAAGGTTGAAACATGTATGTGAGTGGGTTTACTGGCTTTGCATCTCATCCCAGCCTCTGTTTAAAAGCTGTGTTTAAAGCAGCATGCATTGGCTTAAGGATTGCTCGTGTAATATGAGTTTGAGACAAAAGGTGGCACTGTGTGCTCATTTGCATGTCATTTCCCAGAATCCCTTGCTGCAGTGGAAGTGCTGTGTGATAATGGTGAAAGACAGGGTTGCAGACCTGTCTAAGACATGCAAATGAACATACAGTAATATTTACAGTTGCTACATATACATATATATTTTCAAAGTTGGAAAAAGTATGCACATTTGTATTTACATTTAAAGTAAACTGGTATTTATTTCAGGACTGTTATGGGGCGGTGTGGAATTGTGCTTTATAACGTTTCATTTCATCAGCACTCGCGAGTATTGGCAGTTCCCATCAAAATTTCCAGTATATCAATATGTTTTCCTAATTTTGCATAATGATTTTACATACCTGGACAGTTTGGCATGTCACAGGTCCTGGACTCAGTTGCTGTGCAGGCATATCCACAAGACCTAGTGCGTTTCTGGTTGCCACTTCCACAGGTGACGCTACATATGGACCAGGGACTCCAGTCTCCCTCTCCGTCAATATAATCTATGCACAAAGTTATAAACATTTTAGTGATGCTCAGATGATATAAAGTTAATGTCCTGTATCATATTTTAGCCGCTCTTTCTCCTGAGGTAACAATAGTATCTGCGAATAAATCTATTTTCCTGTACAATGTCAATTTACATACGTATTTGTGTTTCCTAATATTTGCGGTATTGTGAATTTTTGAAGACTCTCTAAAACTCAGCCCTAATCACTACATCATGTCAATTCAAATTGCTGCAGCATTCTTAAAGCTTCTCAGAAACGCCTATGACCCTAAAGTCCTACTTTTATTTAGTTTTTGTTGTGAATCCAAGTTTATTTCATTTGCAATGGCTTTATCACCAGGATGGTCTTGATCTATTGAAGATAGTACTGCTCTTGTTGGGTTTAGCTTAGTAACCGCTTCCACTGACGCACTCGAGTAGGAATTGTAATCGTGTAGCTCTGGAATTCCCTTTATACACCATTTTACATTTAACATATAGCAGATTTAAAGAAAAAGTAAGACTTCAACCATATGAATAACTTCAAACATGGGATTGACCAGTGTCCATCTCCTTGCCGATCTTACTTCACATGCCACAGATCTTACATTCAGTTGGAGATTGTGAACTTACCATACTCTGGCTGTTCTTTTAAATCAAATGTCCGGTGACTAGGCACTTGTCTATTCCATCCACGAAGAGGGTTTAAGAAGTTGCTGTCCTCTGTGGTACTACCGTATTTGTAATCTTGGTCACCATAATTTATCCGGGGCAAAGTGGATGACCTCTGCCACCAGTTTCTCCAGTCAGGTGATGGAACTGGCCAGCTGGGCTTGTTCTCCTTTTGCATTTCATTCTCTGGTTCAATGTCCGGCCCATCAACAACCTCAATCGTAACCTGAGAAAATCGCAAGAAAAACTCAAATGTGAGGCATACTGTATTTCAAATGTGCATTGAAAGCTCTACTAGTAGCTGTTTAGCTCTTCCTTTGGTTTATCTTTGTCTATATATTTAGGAATGCACAATGGAATTCAGATGTAGCAAAGGTTCCCCCGATCTGGACAAATTAACGCGGGGGGGGGGGGGCGGTTTGGAGGGAGCCCAATCTGGAAGCATGGCCCACCTTCCTCCTCTTCCTCCCCCCACAGCGTGATCATGGCAGACTGTCCCCAGCGGTTTGCTTTTTTGCCCTCGGCACAGGGAACAGCAAATCGTGCTACATCTGTAGATGTCAGAATTGGTGCAGAGGAAATAAACAGACAATTTGCAGATAAAAGAACTAAAAAATGCAAGAGGCAGGAGCACTGAAGCAGACTTTCTTTTACCAGGGCATCTGCCAACAGTAGACTGCCCGATTGTTACTACGGTTTACAGTCTGCAGATGAGATGTCCAAATATTGACTTAGACTTTAGCCTCTTTAGCAGGGAGGGTACATGGAATTTTGAAAAAAGGTCTTTAATTTTCCACCCGTGTGTGCACCCATTCCAAAAGATTGTAAAAAAAAAAAATATATATATATATATATATATATCTTAGTGAAGACCGTTATTTAACATGATTCTTAGTGTTTCACTCAGATGCAGAATTCATACATTCCATTGTAATATGTGCACAGTATTTTCAGGATGGTACCAAGGAAGTGAGCATAGGAAGAGTGGTAAAAGGCACATGAGGTGTGAGTGGCTAAAATAATTATTGTTTAACCCTGTTTGTATTTTAACATTTACTGAGCATGTGAAATATTCCATACAATCATGGTTCTTTATTTAAACTACCCTTCTCAAAAAGTGGCTAATGTAGATGGGGGGGGGGGGGGGGGGGGGGCAGGGGGTTACATATATTATTTTTACTATTTATCTACAATATTTTGGAAATCTCATTAAACACCTTACAGTAAGTCATACTTGACCTCAAATGTTAGAACAGATGCTCTAGTTTGTTATTTTAAGAGATCCTAAAAAGAGAAGTATATTGTCCATCAAGCCAAAATTACTAGCCAACAACTAATGGAACCTCAAATAACTGGAATTTTTTTATTTTTAAAGTTTACAACTTTAGGAAGTATCTTTTTTAATAGGCTTGGTGTCCTTTTTGGAATCTATGGCCGGTTATATAGTTAGTGCGTGCGGCAGTTTTAGTTGGCTGAGGTTAGTCAGCCATTCAATAATGGTGCCGCACGCACGGCAGGTAGCGTTGAACCTGCCGACAGGGTGGAAGATGAGAAAGAGAGAGAAATCGCGCCACTACCGCCGCTGAAAATGTAGGTATATGTGTGTGTATATGTACAATGTTATTAAAAAAAATTATTAAAGGATTCATTTATTTGAAAACTCATTTAAACACACACGCACACGTGCGGCACGTGCACGGGTCTTTGCACAGGCACGTGCACACGGCCGCACCCAGTATATAACAGCCCTTGCGCACTTCTACCTGCTCACCTTCCGGCTTGCGCCCCCCTACTCCTCGGCTCCAGCGCAAATTACGTTGTGGGGTCATGTGATGTCATGTTGCCACGGCAACACACGGTCATGTGACCCCGCTGCATTTTACTTCGGTTACCATGGCGACGCATCACTCAGACGCTCTCTGTTCAGTGGGATATCTCCTTCTGATCCTCCCACCCACTGTCCTGTCAGAGAGCCAGGAAAAGGCATAGGGAAGACCCCTGCCAGATAGAAATGTCGGAAACTTCAAACGGAAGAAAAAAAATTGTTGCGCTTGATAGAATCAAATCTTGAGTCCAGCAAACCCAAGTGGCTAGAGACCTGGAAGTGAACGAGTCTACAGTTTGTGGATGGAAAAAGGAGGAGAAACTTTGCGATGCAGCTAAGTCTATAGAAATAGAAAATGGACTGAAACTGAAAAGTTTGCTGCAACCTCAAGATAGCCAGTTGGATAATGCTGTGTATCAGTAGTTTGTCCAAGAAAGAACCGACGGCTGTCTGGACACCATCTGCAAACGCAAGCCAAAAAGTTTCACAGCGAACTTCACGGAAATGCATCAACATCATTCACGGCTAGTAGTGGATGGCTAAAATTGCTTTAAAAGCCGACATGGAATAACCAAAACCACTATATCAGGAGAGATACGTTCAGCTGACTATGAAGCTGCAGGCTCGTACTCTGCCCAGCTTCAGAAGATAATTGAAGATTGTGGCTATACCGCAGGACCCATGTATAACTGCGATGGGACTGAAATGTGTTACAAAATATTACCGAATACCACTCTGGCTTGTAAGAATGATGATCAGCGAAAACAAGGCTTTAAACAATTGAAAGAGAGTGACCGTACTTTTGTGTGTTAACCAAACAGGAAATTACAAACTGACGCCACTTTGTATAGGCAAGTTTAAATCACCACGGTGCTGCCACCATGTGAATATGGCCTCTATGCCTTTTTCCTACGACTTTAGTAAAAATGCATGGATGACTTCCAGCATTTTCAAAAACTGGTTTCATCAGCAGTTCGTACCCGAGTTACATAACACTTAAGGCAATAAAGGTCGGATACCAAAGCTCTGTTGTTAGATAACTGCCCTGCCCATCCGTCTGCCGATAGCCTAATAAGCAGAGATGGAAAATACGAGTCAGCTACTTGCCCAAAAACAACACATCAAAAATACAGCCTCTTGATCAAGGCATTATATCAATGTTCAAGATGAGCTTCCGAAAGACGCTGATACAGCGAATAATCATGGATGAGGATTCCATTACTGCATTTTTAAAGAAGCTAAACCTGAAAGAAGTTTTTTTACATTGGTGGTGAAGCATGGGAAGCAATCACAAAAATGTGCATTTCTAAATGTTGGAGAAACGTTACTGGTGCAAGTCTGGTCCCGGCTAACTCCCAGGTAGCCAGTGACAGTGATGCAGAGAATGACTTTGAGGGCTTTACAGAGGAAGGCGTAGCTGCCACCACCAATCAATTCTTTGAGAGATATATTAATTAAGGCCTCACAGAAAATGACATGGCCAATGCAGAAAGAGTACTGGGACCTTTCATTGATAGGTAAAGTGGGGCCACGATAGAATCTTGGGTAGATGGAGACAACAGCTGTCCTACCTATGAGCATATGATGGACTGAAATAATTGAAAATGTTACTAGCGAAAATCATGATTTGGTTGCAACCGAAGACAATGAGGATGAGGAACCAGAGCCGCCACCTAGGTTAGCAAACTGGACTTAAATTTCTAGAAACAGAAAAGGTAGATTCCATTTCAGTTTTACATTTAAAATGCTTGATTAAAATCGTTAAAAAGAAGCAAAGAGATGCACTGAAACAGTCAATCCTCGATATATTTTTTTTTTAAATGAAGCACTTTAAAGTTCACTCTTGTTCGTTTGTAGTTGAATGAACACAGAGTTAATGTTAAAACATGAATGTAAAGCAGTTATGACTACAGCACTGTATCTACAGTATGTGTTTGGACGAAAATTATGTTTATCGTTAAGTATTTATGAATACTTTACAACACGATTATTGTGTCTTAAATACTTCACTATGCAATGCATCAATAAAAGTTTGAAAATACAATTGTACATTATTTCTATATATGCAGAATGATGTAGAAGGGGTATACTCAGGGTTGCCACCTTCTACTGAAGGACAACCCGGAGAATTTTTTTTTTTTTTTAACTGCCCCGCTTACCTTCAGCGGCGTCCTCCCAGCATCTTCCCTCTGCAACTCTTCTCAATATGGATGCGCGGCGTCACACGGCACCGTGTTGCCATAACAACGGGACGTGACATCGTTGTCATGGCAACGGGCGCCACGTGAGCGGTTACGTCACCTTGTGTTCCCGTTGGCATGGCAACACAGCACCATTTGACGCCTCACGGCCATATTGCGTAGAGTTGCAGGGGAAGATGCCGGAGCATGCCGTCTGCCCGCACAGGGTTGCCGCCACCCGGAGGTTTACCAGGTAAGCCTGTAGCCCGGAAATACGAGGCCAAAACAAGTAGTCTCCGGAGTGGTGGCAACCCTGGGTATAATGTTAGTATCTCACTTCATGAACATGTCTTAAAAAACAGGATATTGTCATCTCTAGCTTGGTAACCTTCAGACTCCAATAGGCTCCATTTTTGCTCCCAGACACTTCATATTTCAAACGTTTTTATCTCCTCAACAGGGCAATAGATTTATACAAATAAATGTACTCCTCCTGCATACTTCTCGGTAGGCCCAATCACCCACCCTGGGGCAACTACCCCCTTCACCCACCCCCTCTACCACCAATAAACCAGGTACCCTGGCTTAACCCTTTCATTTTGCAGAAAAATGGGAGTCTCACACCCCCTAGTGGCGCTTCTCAATAGTGACCACAGTCATAATACATTGAAACTGCTTGCTGAACAGCCGTCCATGTGTATAAAACACTGATGAATACAGTGGTACAGCAGTCCCCCCAATAGCCTCCAACGTGAGGTAAATCTTGTATGGGACAGGGACTACGATATAAATGGTACTCACTGTTGTGATAGCAGGACTTATAGCTGATCCGGTGTGCTCCTGCTGATTGAGTCGGAAGAAGTTCAGGATAGAGAAAGCGGTGCAACTCCCACGCAGATAAAAATCACAAACCAGGGTAAGTACACACTAGTGAAGCTTTAATGACACCCCATAGCCCCCAAAACCCACTCTGCGCCGAGTTGCTATTGGTTTAACGCAGGGTTTGATCGGTATTTTAAGTCGTTTTTCCTTCTACTGTTTATGTTCTCTTTGACAAAGCACGGTGTACGTGCGAAACGCGTCAGAGTGGGTTTTGGGGGCTGTGGGGTGTCTTTAAAGCTTCACTAGAGTGTACTTACCCTGGTCTGTGATTTTTATCTGCGTGGGAGTTGCACCGCTTTCTCTATCCTGAACTTAACCCTTTCATTGCCTTAGCGTCTTGCCGCTAAGGCAATGAAGCTGCTTTTATTTTATTTAAATGACAGTATTGAAGCAGGGGATCTCTGGAGCTGAAGCTCATAAAATTAAGCTGCGGGGTGCCGGTATATATCCCTGCATTGTTTAAATGTCCCAGTCACGTGGGCTGTGACGCGGGAGAATTTAAACGTGGCGGAGATACTGGCACCCCATACCAGGGCCTGTAACTTGGGAAGCAGGGGGTCCCCGGGGCTGAAATTAATGTGGTTCAGCTTCGGAGACTCCCAGTTCCAATACTGTGTTATTAAAATAAAATAAAAGTTGCACGATTGCCTGTTAGAGGCGTGCAGGGAGAGTGACCGATTGTTTCACTCTTTTTGTGCGTCTCTTACAGACTGATGCAGCCCGGTAGGATTCACATAGCGTGAGTCCCATTCAGAAGCAGGACCCGCGCTGTGTTAATCCCGATGGACCATTACCACCTGCTATGCACTGCGCCGCAGACGGTCAGCGCTTTGCACACTTTGTACCAGCACATGCTCTACAACAGCTGATAACTACAGATGCAGTCACTTGTATCTATCAGATCTTCTTACACGCCTCTTTTCTAATGTAAACAAATCTAATGTAGCTAGTTTCTCCTTGTTAGGCTGTGCTTCTAGTACTGGCTACAACGACATCGCGCAGCTCCGTAGCAAGTACATGCAGACGGCGCTGCAGAGCGACAGAGTGGTTGCGATCGCCGATAGTCAAAGCATTTTTACCTTTTCAGCGATCGCCGCGTGACGTCAGTGGTACAGCCAATGAGGGTGAACCGCTGACGGTCATGCCCCCAGTCGCCCTCGTCTCTTGCACCATAGTGCAGGAATCGCTATTACAACCGCGACGGCTGATGTCACGTGGTCGTGTCACCTGCACTATAAGCGTAGCCTTAGTCAGGTTTTCCATCCCCTATTTTAAATTTGCTGACTTCTGCACTTTGTCTAGTTTCATAATGTATTTTTTTTATGGAGTGGTGCCCAAAACTGTACTCGTATTCAAGGCGTGATATTACTAATAATTTATACACAGTGGCATCATTTTGCTTTCTTCCCTTTCATTCATACCATGTTTAATGGAAGAAAAGATCTTATTTAACTTTTCAGCTACTGCCCGACATTGGGCACTATTGCTAAGCCTGCCATCTACAAGCACTCCTAAATCCTTCGCCATCAAGGATTGACCCAATTGTTCCCCATTTAATTTTTAATTTTAAGTGGCTTGTTTATTCTTGTTTTCCAAATGCATAACCTTACATTTATCTGTATTAAACATCTGCCATTTACCTGCCCATGTTTCTAGTCTATCCAAGTCCTTCTGGAGAGAAATTACATCCTGCTCTGATTTTACTACCTTACACAATTTAGTGTCATCAGCAAAGATAGAGATTTTGCGCTCTATGCCAACCTGAAAGCCATTATTAAACAAGTTATAAAGCAGTGGTCCCAATACCGAACCTTTGCGGTACACTATTTACAACTTTAGCCCAATCTAAAAAGGTTCCATTTAGGACAAGTCTGTTGTCCATTCTAAAACCAGTCTTCAATCCAGGTGAAAATAGTTTTACCTTTATTTTGTACACTAATCTCGTGTGGCACCGTATCAAAAGCCTTTGCAAAAATAAAATAAAAAATCAACTGCATTACCCTGGTATACATTCCTACTTACCTCTTCAAAAGAAACTAATACGTTTAGTTTGGCACACCCTATCCTTCATAAATCCATGCTGACAATTACTAATAATTTTGTTATCCATTAGGTATTCCTGAATATTATCCCGTATTATACTTTCATGTAGCTTCCCCCACTATTGATGTCAGGCTTACAGGTCTGTAATTCCCTGGTTGTGATCTAGCTCCATTTTTAAAGATAGGCACCACCTGTGATTTACGCCAATCTTGTGGTACTGAGCCTGTGGAAATGGAGTCCTTGAATATCAAATATAATGTTGCAATAGACGCCTCTTTGGCACATAGAGGCAAATAATGTAAATAATACCCTTTTCCTCATCTCCAATAATTTGCCTGCCCAAGTTCAACTGTAAAACGTCTTTGTATTAGTTTCTGTTCTCTCTCCTACACCAACCTGAACACCAGGTGAGTATTGAGTAGCCCCTGTGGTATTTGTGCCACAGTTTGGGAAAACATTTATTTTTAGGGATTTAAAGATGCACTTATTACACATTTTATTTTATATTCTCTTTACTCACCCTTCCCCGAATAAATAGTGGTAATTTTTAGTAGCCTCAGGAAACAATCTTACCCACACATTGACAGTAAAATTTCACCAAAATTGAAACCGTTGAGATTTATGGCAGCTGCATATCGCCATATCAAGGGCAGTAAATGTTACTTATGGAAGAATATTGAAGCAGTAAGAGTTTGTTTTTCACTTTTACTATACATGTAAATTCTGTTGTATTTAGACCTTTTGTCTATGGATTGTACATTAAGATGGCTGTTCATTTGAAAACTTGTCATGTAATAGCTAGACGCTTCTACTGTAGTGCCGACGGTTATTCTAACACAAACCTGTGGCAATCGTCAAAAAGACCCAGGTACATGCTGGGTCTTGTTTAAGGCAAGTTTAAGGCATTTCTGCATTGACTAATGGCCCATCAGATTAACAGCGGGGGTCCCTGGCAGTCCCATTCAAACTGAATGGGACTGCCAGGGACCCCTGCTGTGTTAATCCGATGGGTCATTAGTCAATGCAGAAATGCCTTAAACTTGCCTTAAACTAGCCAGGTTACACCCAGCACATACCCAGAATGTAACCGGGCTAGTTTAAGGCAAGCTTTAGAATACTCGTCTCGTCTGTAGTAATGATCATAAATAATGGTTAGATAAAATACCATTTGGACAATTTCATTGTTCCTACAAGGACGTCCAACGGACTGAACAGCTGCAGGATGTTATTGCCTGCTGTCACGATTCCTCAACCAAGGAGATAGCCATGACAACAACCCACACACACTTGGCTCAGACCCTGGATGGACATTCATTCCAGCTGTACGCTGACCTACGGCCAGTGATGGAGGCACTGAGAAGGTGCAGCATCAAGTAGATGTGGGGGGTATCCCTTTCGCCTGCTGGTCACAAAAGAAGGAATGACAAGAGCGGCTAAAACCCTGGAGATCTGCTGAACAGCCTTGGGCTAACCGGAGGCCTCACCAAGCCACGCGGATGAGCAGAGTCAACGGGGTGCGGCCAGGGCCGGAACACCTTGCCGGGGATTCCCACAAATCTCCCAAAAAAGTCACAATTGGATGGTTCACCATGGTCAGCAGGCCTGTCGGGAGCCACCATGACACAGGGCACAAATATACAACGATCATGCTTTGTCTGGGGCATTAGTGTCCTCATGATTGTTAGGGGTAGTGGTCGTGAGTTTGCTCCACCCTTCGGGGAATAGCGTTCCCGCTTCCTTGCTCTCGCACCCCCAATCCTCACAGCACCTACGGGCAACCCGTGGCTGGTTCTGAGGCCTCGTTGGTTCCCCACGCAGTGGTAAGGCCTTGCTGGCAATCATGGCTCCCATATCACAACAAATTAGTAGCTTCAGTGGGACCAGCATCACCAACATCCCGCAATGGGGAATTAGCCCCACAGGTTGTGCACAAAGCACAAAAGCTTGTTGTGCTGTGCTGGGGGGCCAGCTTCCATATAGCAAGTTGGCAAAGTGCTCACATTCGAGGCGGTATTTTACATGAGTTTCTGTCACTCTGTCATGCACCTATTTCTGGGATATGACCGAGTATGTGTTCAGTTCACTGCCCAAGTTAGACGTTAATGTTTTTTTCTCTTGCTAAACTTATTATGCAGTTCTTTCTCAATGTTACTCAGGTCGTTCTAATTATCATTCAGTTAATTCCCGCTGTGCTATTAATGTAAACCTAAATATATATTTCTATCTTTCGCCTTACCCATAGGTCCTCTGACACATTCTCAAACAAATAGGCAGGGAGCACCACACTATATCTGTTCACTCACGCACGGGGGTGCCTTCAATGTAGCCATGGACCCCATCCTAGTCAGAACAAAGTTGAGAATTAAACAGGGACAAAAGATCCAGGAACACTACTCACTCCAGAGGAAAAAGCCCTCACTAAAAGAACTAATGACCTCCATGCTGCCAAAGACAGAGGTCATTAGACTCTGCTTATATTACTCGACCTCTCTGCAGTATTTGATACAGGGGACCACCCTCTTCACACTTTTGGTATTCATAACAAAGCTCTACCCTGGATCTCCTCCTACCACTCCAATCATACTTTCAGTATCTCTTTTGCCAACACTTCCACCTCTATCAATGTCTCTGTGGGGGTACCCCATGGCTCTGTCCTGGGACATCCTTTTCTTTTCACACACGCTCTAGGTGACCTAATCACATCTCGTGTTCAAATAACACCTCTATGTTGATGACACAAATCAAAGTTTCTAAATGTCTCTCCGCAGACTTAAACTTAAGATGTAAAAAACGGAGCTCCTCATATTTCCTCCCAAACCTGGCCCTTCCACATTACTGTTGGAAGTACTATCATTCATCCAGTAGCACAAGCACGCTGCCTAGGGGTCACACTATACTCCTCTCTCACATTCAAAAGGTAGCTAAAACCTGTCGTTTTTTCCTCCGCAATATTACACAGATAAGCCTTTTCCTGTTGCTCGACTGCTAAAACTCTGAAACAGGCCCTCATTCTGTCCCGTCTCAATTACTGTAACCTACTGCTGTCTGGCCTTCCTGCCTCTCGCCTATCTCCCCTACAATCTATCCTAAACGCTGCTGCCAGAATCACTCTACTCTTTCCTAACTCTGTCTCAGCATCTCCCCTGCTGAAATCACTCTCCTGGCTTCCTATCAAATCCCGTATCACACACTCAATTCTCCTCCTCACTTTTAAAGCTTTACACTCTTCTGCGCCTCCTTACATCTCAGCCCTAATTCCTCACTATACACCATCTCGACTCTTGCGTTCTGCTCAAGGATGTCTTTCTCTCTACCCCTTTTGTATCTAAAGTCCTCTCCTGCCTTAAATCCTTCTCGCTGACTGCCCCACACCTCTGGAATGCCCTTCCCCTCAATATCCGACTAGCATCCTCTCTATCCACCTTTAAGAACTACCTTAAAACACACCTGCTTAATGAAGCATATGAGTAGCTCTGTGGCTGATACTTTACACCTCATACATAAACCTTGGCCCCCTGCAGACGCACTTACCAGAACTGTCTCTGTACGTTCTTCCTACCTAACAATTAGATTGTAAGCTCTTCGGAGCAGTGAGACTCCTTTTCCTAAATGTTACTTTTCTGTCTGAAGAACTTATTCCCATTGTTTTATTTGTATTATTTGCTATTTATATGATTGTCACGTGTATTACTGCTGTGAAGCGCTATGTACATTAATGGTGATATATAAATAACGACATACATACAACACAGTGACAAATGCAAGCAGGCCAGATTGACACGGAGAAGTGAACACCCCCAGAAGCGCGACTACACTTTTTTTGCAGTTCACAGCTCCTATTCACGCATAGACTACCTATTTGTGGACAGAGAACATCAGCTCACAAGCAGAGGCACAGATCTTCCCAATAACGTGGTCAGACCAGAGTACGAGGAGAACACTAGACTTATAAATATACTACCACAAGGCAGGTCTCCCTCATGGAGGGTAAACTGCACGTTATGTGTCCCTGAGGTGCTTTCGCATACATCAGAAGAGATCAACGCAACTCTAAGAGGTACTGCAGACCAACCTATGGGAGGCACGCGAGGCAGTTTTGAGTGGGACACTAATAAGTGTAGCTAGCCACAGGAAAAAGACCAGGCTACAGAAATGATCCTAGGGCGTCTGCAGGAGGGGGCAAGGGGAGGCGCTTGCCCCTCCCCCCCCCACCCCTGTATCACTCGCAGTCCCGGACTGTTTTTGGCATTTATGGCACCGTACAGTACGTTAACGGCGCTATAAACGCCAAAAACAGACTCCGGGAGGACCGGAGGTGAGTGGGTCCCCCTGGCGCTACGACAGGCAGCTAGTGGTAGGCTAGCCTACGGTGCTATGCAGGAGGAAGCGCAGCGCACTGTCATTGGTAGCACTCGGGAGTGAGGCGGCTCTCATTGGTATCACTACCTACCAATGAGAGCCGCCTCACTCCCAAGTCGGACCAATCTGTGCCGCGGCCGGGCCCGCTATTGCGCAGCGGCGCCGGTGCCAACAAGTCCACTCATCATTGGTAGCTGAGCGCTACCAAAGAGAGCCGCCGCCGTCCCTTGCTGACCCAGTCCTGAGTCGGACCAATCATGGTCCGACTCTGACCTCCACACTCATCATGCGGCCTCCCGCCCATCATGCTCCCGCCTCCTCTGACTCGTCGTCAATTTGCGCTGGCTCACAGTTCAGAGAGACTGCTGAAGAGTGAAGACGCAGGCAGCAGCACTCTGCGCAATAGGCCCTGGCACTCTGCAGAGTAGACTGCAATTAGTTCAGAAATCTGAATCCAATATTCCACAGACCACAGTAGTTTTGCTGCCTCAGGGGGCAGGAGGTAGCATTTGGAATTGGCAACAATTTGAAAATTAGGGTACAAAGACAACACAACGTTTCGCTGGGTGCCAGTGCCACCACATGCATCATGGTGGCTATTTATTAAGCGGAGTTGAATAGAGTGTGAGAAAGATTCTGAGAGAATGGAGAATATTATGGAAAAAGCAAGACAGGGGCAGGGTGAGAGTGAGAGAGCAGCGAGAGAGAGTAAAAGTAAAATAGATACAGCAAAAGAGAGACAAAGGAGCATGATGCTACTATGGATGGAAAAAGAAAGATGGGGAGAGAGGGAGCACATGATAGAAAAAACCCTGCGCTGTGTCTTGTGTGTTGTTGAAAAAACAAGGAGAAGCAGACAGTGAAAAACGAGGGAAAGCAAGCAAGCACTCAGAAAAACAGGGGAGTGGAAGATGTGGGATTATATCTGGTGAATTGATGTGGATGCCACCCAATGCTAAGGCAAGTGCTGTGGGGTTATAACTGGTGCTGTGTGGCAAGTGTTTTGGGTGCAATCTAAGTGCTGTGGCAAGTGAAATCTGGCACTACAATATATATATATATATATATATATATATATATATATATATATATATATATATATATATATATATATATATATATATATATATATATAGTTTGTGTGTGTACAGTCATACTAATAAGTGCTCCAACATAGCTCGTAGGTCGCAGCACGCCCCATTCCGCAGCGGAACGGGATGGACGCAATGATGAAGCATGCCACCAAGGGGAAACCCTATTGGGTGAGGGATATATAAAGAAAACATTCTGTTTTCCTTGCTTTTTTGAAAAAGTTGGTTTTGCAGTACTGAAGGGTCTTTTTTTGATTAGAAGTATATATAGCCACCCACCCACACTTTTCCTTTTTCAAGTTTCTATTACTGCATACAGGGCTGTATTCAATAAATAGTGCTTTGTAGGTGAGTTATTTGAAGTTCACAAATCTCATCTTACCAATATAACTATGCATTATGCAAGGAAAGCTTGGATCTCCTAGCAGGAGAACTTTAAAGGGATGTTTCAACTTCCTGCAGCTCATCTACAACCCACAGTTTATTCAATACCGCCAGCCCAGTGATGAGCAGAGTATTTAATGATCCCCATTTCTTTTTCTTGTGCCCCACCTGGCACACATCATGTCGGAGGATCCTGCGCAGAGAAGCAGCCTTAAAAAGTAGTAGTACGGCTGGAATTTCTGCACTTAAGCGCCAGAGTGACATGGCAAGTTCTCCAGGCACCCACCAGATCCTGCAACTCTGAGTAGCTGCTCTTTTTTGATGTCATAACTACACTTTCACAATTGCTTAATTTACCTTCAAGCTTTCTCAAATTTTCTTGAAAATTCACCATTTGCCCACTCTTTTTTATGCTGCTTGGGCTCGCTCGCCACAGTGAACTCACCACCACTTTTACGCCGGGCACTGGCCATTAAAATTGTGTATTGGGTATCACGGTGTGCCCAGATTCATGGACAGCGCTCCTTAAACCCACGCACACACTTCCCCACTGGACATGTAAGTTAATAAAGCCCAGTAACAGCCGCACAATGCTATATAGCAAAAACAGTTAAGATGCCCCAAGTCCTGCTAAAGTCAAAAATAAAATCTGGCATGCAATGTCCATGGAGAAGCTCAAAAGCTTCTTAACAGATAACTGCCCAAGCTCTAATATGTGACCACTGGGTTAGATTCTTCCAAGACCCGCAGAGATAGACATTGCTTTAGTATAAAGTAGCCCAAAAGCTTAATCAACTAGGACAATGGCTTCCAAACTTTCTTTGGTGACGGAACCCTATGTGAAATTATGAGCAACTCCAACCCTCTCTAATAACATGTTTGAGAGCAGATGCACTGTAAATCCTTCTGTATTTGGTACAATTTTTCAAATGACCTGAAAATTGTAGGGAACCCCTTAGGGATGCCAGGGGAACCCAAGGGTTCCTCGGAACCCCTGTTGAAAAACCCTGAACTAGGACCTTTAGCGAGAACAGATCTGTCGACAAAGAAAGGTGACCCGGCTGAGGACACTTTTCCTCTCCAGACAGCACTGCCAATAGCGAGAACCCACCACCACTCACTCATACTCCCTCAACAAATTCTGACAATCAAGATACAATTACCAGCAGATGTTTTATTCCCATGCTTACCCTACCCAATTCCCCTCCAACTGTAACACAATGAAAACCAGATATGCACACCTGGGCAACTAAGGTGACCTGGGCAACTAAGGTGACAAGGTATAATGTGTGTCGGTATGCAACAGTGTATCCTTATGCTTACCCCCTCATGCCGAGCTTCCACTGCAGGACATTTGGGTTAACATTTGCATGGCTACCAGCTCCGTATCCACCTTCCTATGTGTTTATTTTGTACTTAACGTGGCAACATTTGCCACGCTCCCCTCCCCCCCCCTTAATGTATTTACTCAGTAAAGCTACCATTGTTAGAAATTATTGTACTGAAAACCCAATGTGTATGCGTTTGGTGGATCCCCACCACCCTTTTTCATTCCACGCCCTGTTTTCTTCTGTACCCCATTCCCGTGTAATTTTTCAATATTTTTTTTTTTTTTTTTTTAAACACCACCAATCGATCTAGACAGTTTGATTGGAAAAAAAAAAAAATAATCAGTAAACTTTATTCATTACCAGGTACAACCAGTCTTTTTTTTTTTTTTTTTTTATCTCAAGTTCTAATGCAAAGGGGAAGATTCTGGCTGGTGACCCTATTCTAAAAGAACACACGATTTAAATTCAAATGTAGTATACCGTAAAGCTAAGTGTTACAACATTTTTATTTGGCAACAAGTAACCTGAAATCTATTAAGCTGCTTCGTATTCGCATCTATCATGTGACCACATTTCTGACAATGTTAAATGCGGTAGAAGCAGATATTTAATGTGTCAGTCTACTCAGAAGAATGAATTCACTTTACATCATAATGGTAAAGTTTCAATTGAGAAGGTTCCATCAATTGTAGTTTACATGCGGTTGTGACCTTGAATTTGTTGGGCGGACAATACGACCACTCAACATTAGATTCCTTAAACATAGAAGTACTGTATACTTAATGGCATGCTAGCTCATGGCATACGTAGATATTTTTCAAAATACCACAATAAGGATTCAAGAAGTTTAAAAATCATGGGTCTTGAGCATGCTCCCCCATTCCTTTTAGGGGGCTAGGGAGGTAGGCTCACGACACTGTCAACAATAAACATTTTGGAAATGTAAATAAAATACTTGTATGCCAAATGGTCTGAATGAATTACTAGACACAAGCACCATAATTTAATGTTCCTTCATGTACTGTATTTGGTTATTTAGGAGTTGAATGTGTTTTTTTGATACCGTATCTCAGCCATGTGCTTTTTTTTCATTGATCAATTTTTGATATTTTACTAATATTTTTCTATAAAGGTTTTAAAATTGAAAATTGTATTTTAATATATTTTTTATTTAGATTCATTTTTATAATTTTTTTCTCAAACGTGTCGTTTTAAGGTTTTCACCTAATTTGCTTTATGTTAGGATTTTGGTATTTTGTCCTGATTGAGTTATTTTTCATTTAAACCTTGAATTTTATTTTTCTATTGTTTTGATTTATAATAAACAATTTTATTTGGTCTTTTTGATTGTATCATATTTGATTTTCAAATGGGTTTTCAAAATGATAGAAGTTTAATTTCAACTTAAAAAGTAGGCTGCTTGCCTACATAAGGAGCCTACCTTTAAAAAAGCCTGCTTTAAAGTGGCCCCTTTTAAAGCTGCAGTTCAGTCAATATCCTGCATGTTTTTTTTTTTTAATAAATCAGTTCTGTAGTAAGAAAAAATACTTTTAGCATTTTCTGTTTTTAAAAAAACAACTTTGAAAGGCCAATTTTCTTGTATTCTATTTTAACAGCCATTTGCTTAGGCACTGCCTGTCACAAGCTCTGGCACACCCCTTTGTCAGCCCTGCCCTCCCTCTAGCACTTGTCAGTGCAGGAATGCTCATGAATATTCATGAGCTTCCACTGCCAGTCAAGCAGATTATAAACAAATGCCAGCTTTTAATATGTCACCAAATTTCGACCTATCAATACATGGAAAACGAATTGAGCTGCAGCTATACAGTACTGTTCTTTAGGTAATTAGAGATTGCACACATGAAACTATTGAAGTGAAAAAAAAATGTAAAAAGAAAAAAAAAAGACTGAACTGCAGCTTTAAATGCCATACAATGTGGAATTTAACAGAAGTGAAATAAGAAGTGAATAACTGCACAACTACTGGCCCTGGATTGGAGTTGAACTGCATTGGAAAGGAAGAGATTTTCTATCAGACTCCAGAGGACACAGCTCTCTTCACTCTAGAGCAGGGGTGCACAAACTTTTCAGTTTGCGCACCCCACCCAGTCTGTGCTCCCCCTTGCCTGCGCCCCCCACTCATCTGCTCTCGGGCTCCACGTGTCATATGACATCACGTCATGTGACGCGTTGCCATTTGACCCTGTGTTGTCATGTCGACGCGTCACTGAAGAGCCGGCTGAGAGCAGGTAAGGGAAGTTGCAGAGGCCTCGCGCCTCCCCCGGCATTTAATTTACATGGCTGGGGGAAGAGCGCGGGGAGTTGGCATCTGCCGCACCCCCCCTAGAAAACCCCGCGCCCCTGCTCTAGAGCACCTCCACTCATATATTGCATTTCTCACAACTTCCACTTTATCGTTATCCTAACTTAATTTTCACTTTCCAGTCTTAACCCACTTCTCAACACTAACTACCACTGCCATGCATCCTCTACTATTTAAATTTACCCTGACTTCACTTCAAACATCACTTTCTACTAGGCTCATTATTCCTCATTCCTATAGCTCTTTCACCACTTCTTAGTTCACATGAACTCTTAGCCTATCTGCCCTCTGTGACACTACACCGCTATATCCTCTGCACTAAAACACACTCCTATAAATTCACCTCACACATCCTTTCTTTCATGCTTCTCCTCCTTGCTTCTGGGGGATCTCTCTCCCAATCCTGGTCCCTGCCTTATTTCTACATGCTGTTCGCCCTCCTGGAGGACCCTACATACACAGCAATATAGAAAGCAGAAGGAGGAATCTAGAGAAACAGAACCGTACTGAAACGAAAATAGCACGGGAACCCAGGTTGAGTAGAAAAATAACGCTATTTTATTCGAACACATACAAAATAGTGGTCCAAGTAGAAGATATTCTACTTGAACCACTATTCAACCATGCTATTTCCAGTTCGGTACAACAACTGGTGTGCTGTTGCTTCAGATTCCTCCTACTTTCCAGTTTTGGAAGCACACACACACCTTTGAATCTACAGGAGCTACATACCGCTAGACTCAGCAGATATCCCCATCGAACAGACGGCTATAGAACACCAACGAGCCCGGGTTTCTCACAGGGTGTAAGATTACTACTCTCCTTATCGGATCCGGGTAGGTGTGACGGGTGAAGTGATATTTTTATCCCAATAATTCTACTACCAAACTATCTTTGCCAATATAAGTTATTTCCAGAGCACGGCAGTATAGTTTAGTGTGTTAGGAAAATCAACACACACTTATATAGTGCTGCACTAGTGTCCCCTCAATGTCATTACTCAGTTCCGGCACCGGCATGGCGTTAGAGCTTTGTAGACTACTCTGATGTTAAAGGTGCAGGCCCTTTGCAAAGGTAAAGGTGTGGTCATGTGTATTTGCAAACGTATACTGCAGGGTTGCTGGAAGATATATGGGGCGCTATTCACTAAATGCTATTAAGGAAGAGTGTTTGACAGTGGTTTAACAATATAAGTAAAGAAACCATAAAATACTGGACCTACACTTGCTGCAGCTCGACCCAATGGAAGATTCTCCCGTGATCCTCGTGGAAAGATAGAGAAAACAGTACGAGGAGCGCAAAAAAAATATAATGCAATTAAAATTACAGTATCAATGTGCTGTAATGGTCAATTGGGAAGTCTCAATGGGATAGGGATAAAAGACTAATGAAATGCACTCACACGGCCAAGTGTGAGTCAGTATCCAAATAAATCTCTGATGTAAGGATTTCCCTCTCCTCTCGTGGAATGTGGTATTCTCCTCACTCTAATGCTGTTCAGCTGGGACACCCCGTAGGGAGGCTTCACACAACCACTCCGTTACACCAGATAGGATGACACACACAGCCACAGCAATCTGGTCAAAGTAGGGTTTATTACAATAAAAGAGAAAGGGCAACAGTGTACTCACGTGTGAGTGGCGGGATGCCCCTTCTTCTGGCCCATTCCCCAAGATCACAGTGATCAAGGGTACTTCCCTTAAGTCCTATATGGATGGTAACTCCCAACACACTGAACAACTAAAAACAAAATACACAAAATCAACCTGTAAGATAATCTAGTGATCCAAGAGCGGTCACTAGTAAATGTATGCCCAAACGAAGCTAGAGGCAATTAGACCAACCAACTGCAGAGTATATATCTCAAGGAAAACCAGTAACTAGCAGAGATAATCTCAAGCAACAATGCTATATAAGCCAGTAATGCAGAGGTTAATAACAAAACTGCTAAAGGCTAAGCAAGCCAATAATATCATAGAATTATGCAGGTCACCAGAGGTCAGAGTATCCAGTGCTGCTTCCTGAGACGTTGTTTCTCCTACTCGGTGCACGTAATCCTTTTCAGCCTCTCGGTGCTCGTTATACTTTATGCCGATCTGGCTCTAATTCTATGATATCATTGGCTTGCTTAGCATGATCACTGATCTTGGGGAACGGGCCAGAAGAAGGGGCATCCCGCCCCGAAATGTTGCCCCCCTTGTCTTGATCCCCCCCCCCCCCACCTTTTCCCTATTCCTTTCCCTTCCCCCACCCTGTGTTATCCCACTCCGTTTGCGGTTACTCACAGTTGTACGTATATTGCGGACCTTTGCGATTATCTATACATATTGTGGCAATATCACAGTAAAATCTCTTTATAACAGTCATTTACTTTATTTTTCTCATTTGAGTGCTGGGTACCACCCATTTCTTGTTCTATATTGTCCTTTGGGAGGGAATAAGGTCCCTCCAGGTTCCCGTGCACCACAGTCTTATTTTAGACCCCTATATTCTTAGAGTGCTGTTTAAACCATATACTTTGTCACTACCATTGGTATTCTTTAAGGGGCAGGCGGGGGGTTGGGGGCACACGTTTGCAGAAGTATTCACCCCTACCAATGTCAGTTTTTCAAACAAACATTTTTTTATTCTAAGCTACAAAGCTGGAGTGGTTAAACTGAACACTGTTATACGAGGAGGAGGTTAAATTTACTGGTTGCATAAGTATTAAGCCCGTTAAGTCTGTACTTGGTTGAAGCATCTTTTGCAGCAATTACTGCTATGTCTTTTTGGATAGGTCTCTACAAGCTTTGCACAGTAGGATGGCGACATTTTCACCCTATTCTTCACAGTGAAATTGATCCAGTTCTGATAGGTCTCAGACTTTGACTGGGCCAGTTAAGAACATAAATTATCTTATTGTTCAACCACTCCAGTGTTGGTTTGTGCTTTGGTTCATTGTCACTGCAGAAATGTGAATTTCCTCACAAGTTTCAGAGTCTTGGCTGACAAACAGATTTTCCTCAAGGATTCGTCTGTACTTTGCACCGTCCAGTCTACCTTCTATCCTGACAAGCTTGCCAGTCCCTGCTGAAGAGAAGCACCCCCATAACATTATGGTGCCACCACCATGCTTGACCGTTGGAATGGTGTTGACTGGGTGATGTGTAGTGTTGGGCTTACGCCAGACGTAACACAGGGAATTTAGAAAAAAAAGTAAATTTTTTGTCTCGTCTGAGCACAAAACCTTTTCCCACATGTCTACAGTTTCATCTATATGCTCAGTTTGGGTAGGCGACCTGATCTGGGTAGTGTCTGGATGGTATCTTCCACTTCTTAATGATGGACCACACTGTGCTAAGAGTGATAATCGGCACCTGTGAAAAGGTCTTGTTCCTTTCTCCTACTCTGTGCCTCTCTATCCCTGACTTGTTTAGAAAGCTCCTTGGTCTTCATGGTTGCTCTGTTGGATCCGTATCTGAGTTGCAGCTTTAAAGTCTTCATATACCCGAGGGATATGATCTACAAGTTAAACCACTTTGATTACACAGAGGCTGAAACCATTTCACAAATGTTGTGACATTTCAAACAATTCATTTGCACCGGAGCTGATTTAGTGCTGCAGTAGCAAAAGGGGTTGAAAAAAATGTATGCAAGCGAGATTAAGTTGATTTCTCTGTAAATCTTACATGTAAAGCTTAATTTGAAAGTGTTGTGGAGTATGCTCAGGTGCCAACAACATGAGCAAAATGTGCAGGGGGGGAGAAATACTTCTGCACACGCGGACATACCCCATTTACATTCCTTCATATCTAGATATGCTGCAGCAAGGTCTCTCTGCTCTAGTTATTTCAAACGTTTGGTTGTTACTTGTAAAACAAATCTCCAAAAACAATTGTTGTGTATACCCAAGATAACTGGGGTTTTTTGCACCACAGCCCTTGGATGAATGCACCAAATAATTGTTTCACTAATGTGGGCTTTAAAAAAAAACAAAAAACCAAAAAAAAAACACATTTATAGCTAGATTTTAAAATATACAATTAAACATTTGGACGTCAACTTTGGGGGAAAGCTGTATAGTTCTCAAATTATGCAGCTGTTTGGAGTTATCCAAACTTCTTATCCAATTGCCATAATTGTGCAGCAATTCTCAAACAACCCATCCTTTTCCCTAGGAAAGCGCATACCTATCTTTACCCAACCGGTTCATGAAGAATAAATCCACTCTACATGCTTAAAGTGAAAGTCACTTCAACTAAAGGTTGTTGCAGATCAGTAGTGCAAGACACTACTGGGAAGTTACAGAACAATGCACACGCTTCCTCCTTGAGGAACAAACCATCACATTTTATTACCTGGTCTCCTGGGACTATAGCTACAGTACAATACAAGTGAAATTACAGCTTGTATACACAGATGCTGTTGCATTGGCTAAGAGTTGTACTGTATAAAGCGGTGTAATACTGCAGGCATAAGCTTATAGGTTTCCATGTTAAAATGGATGAGAAGTAAAGAGAGATACACTGCGCTCACGTGCAAATCCTTACCCAGAATCCCTGGCTGCAGTGAAAGCACTTTTTGCTACGTGATAATGGGGAAAGACAGGGTTGCAGACCTGTCTGAGACATGCAAATGTAGCCACAAGAGGTATTTTTATTTACTGTATAAAAGTATGTTTTCTGGTAAAGGACAAACTACATTTTACAAAATGGGAGTAAAATTACCCAAAAGCAATTTTTGAACTGATGTGAGGCAACTCTGAAGCATTGAAAATAAAATAAAATAAAAAGTCTTTTACCACCAACTATAGATGCGAAAGTCATTTATCCTAAAGATCAATGATTTTTTTAAAGCAACTTTTTTTCTTAACAGAACAGCTTATTTATCACTTTTGGCCTTATTATTTTAGCTTCAACTACACTGGGGATACATATCCTGTTTTCAGGTATATACAGTATATCCTGGGTCGCAATATTGCATTGTATCCTTGGACCCAGCTTACATACACACTCCTCCATGCTGGGGTTCTCTTTGGAATTTTTCATTTACTCATTATGTGACGATCAGGTTTCAAAATATGGTAACCGATAAAGTAACAAGCTTATCTTTTTTTCTTGGCCAAATAGTCTACTAAATTCAGCCACAGTAAGAAAAAAATAAATAAGGGAGAAGAGAAGAATCTAACCATGGAGTATAATTTATCTGAGTTGGAGTCCCTTACTTGCAAAAACAATACAAAACGGCCCCTTTTACATACAGCAACATCTAAAACAAGGGATTGCACAGTTTTGGAAGCTTATCTGCAACCCCTATGCAGTGCGCTGAACCAACTAGAACCAGCACTAGAAATAACCCACCTTACTCCCTACACAGAATAAACTGACCTGAATTAAAGAAATTACCGGCAATACTGAAATAATAGTTTGCATTACTTAAAGTAGGAAATTGCACTCAAAACAAGACACTGAAATTGTTAACATCTGCTGTGAAAAAGGGCCCCAAAAAAACAAAAGTACGGTGTCTGGTATGATGTAAAAGCGAGGTGACCAGTAATGTTGATGCTTACACATATTGTGGTTACTACTCATGTTCGTATTTGCTCAATAAGGTCATTATGCTCAGCAAGAATAACTAAACACTTGTATAACTATGATATAAAGTGATAATGTGTTCATGTAGAGTAGGAGTCATTTTTGACCAGAACAAGTCTTCTTGCAGATTGTAAACTTCTATTAAAGGTGACAGTGGAAAAAAAAAAAAAAAACATTATTTTTCTTTTGTAACTGTTTATCATTACAAATTTTATATTATTATATTTACATAAAATGGCTGCTTTTTAACTTCTAAGTGGCCACTTTTAGCCTATTGCTTAAATGCATACTATAAAAAAAAAAGAATATTTTTTTTTTAATCAATGCTGCATTTTGACCGTTTAGATTCCCCTTTCAAATATTTTACAGTGATTGAACCATTAATATAAAATTATAATTATTATACCGGCAGACAACAGATTTTTCACCAACATTGTAAAAAGGGCCTTTATCAAGTCTCCCCTTTCAATTCATACAAAGAAAAACAGGCACTCTTTAAAGCTATGAACATGAGAAATGCTAAATGCAAGTATGACTTAATTTGGGGGTCACATGGAAAATAAAGGCATTCTGAGCACCCCCATTCTGTGAACCAGGACAAAATCAACAGACATGGTTGAGCTAGTGTGTGTCTAACCAATGGAGACCAACAAAAGCTATTGGTTTTATAGAGGAAGTAAAAAAGCGCAAACCACAGAAAATAATAGCACTAGTTTAGAATCTTTGGTAAAAATATTTTTTGTAAAGGACCACCAGTGAATTAGTTTACTCAAGGGTACTGGTGCATTAGGCTGAAAAATACTAACACCGGACGGAGCCTGTTAAACGACTCACGGCTTCTTAGTAGATTTACTCCATAGCACTACAACAGCTGTTACAAATTCAGTATCTCTTTAAAATAGTCAGCTGGCCATTTAGAAATTAATACCATATAAAAAACAAAACAGGAGAATGTCAGACATTACGACATATATCTGTTTAGGGATGCCATGCCCTGATCAGCACAAAAATGCTATGCAAACTGCTTCCCTTACATTAACCCTTTTGAAGCCAGATGGGCAAGGCGTTCCAAAGATGCACAAAGATGTGTTGCTGGCCTCTTTGTCAGTGATGGAGGTAAGCTATAAATACAAGCTTGTCGGGAAGGGGCATCACCTATGTATTGTAGTGATCTACCCTTCTCCTTTACCATGTGCAGGGCTGACATTGTGTGCTGAAGTTCATGACAGCTACTGAAAAGTAGATAAGAATGACACATTTGGTTCTCTGTACATTTACAGACCATTTATTGAAGGTGTGATTTTAGCACATATTTTGCAGCTAAATTAGGAATCGCCAAGGAATATTTATGCAGGATATTTAAAAATGCTACTTTTGGGTACACTTAAATAATAATGTGCTTAAAGTATTGAGTTGGAAGTGTTGAGAAGGACAGTTCAGAATATTGGCACTTGATGAATATTAAAGTTAAATATGACAGTTAAGCATATGGCTGGTTACAATATTAAATAGAAAATAAAATGTATTGTAAAGTAGAATACATTTGTGTCACTTCATCACTTTAAGATTGATATTGTAGTTACTTTAATAGATGGCAATTGAAAGGGCTAGTCCTGCCCAAGGACAAAAGTGAATTAAGGATGGTGGCATGTTTAATAAGTTAAATGTAGCCAATTGACAACATTAATACTTTTAATTTTTTTCATGGTAGCCAAATGTCTTACAGGTTTTTGGTTTTTTTTTAACAATATTTTATGTCTTTTGGTATTAAGAGTGCTAGGAGGACTGCCAAAATAGTTAGGGAGCCATCATCGGTTAAGCTCACAAACCATAAGTAGTCGATCTCCCGGAACACCAGGATTCAAGCAGAAGTGCAGAGCTAACACCTTTTTTGAAAGATACAAAAATAAGTAAACCAATTATACGGGTTGCATTGCCCTGAAAGGACGTCCTTTACACTCAAATGGTGCATACCGCAAAGTTGAACTGCCCTTTTAACTACCATTAACAGTTGTTTGAAGCATCCCATTAGTGATATTTTTAGAACCAGTAAATGTGATCTTCAGCATGTGATTATTCCAAACGTTAGGCAAGTTAAAAATACGAATTAGATGGACATCCAATTACTTCTTACAACACGTCAATTAATAGGCAACATTCTCCCTATCAGAGTAACTTCTAAATCGAAGGGTAATGGCGGAAGAGGATATGCAGAAGGAATTTTCGTGAGAAAAGTAGAATGGCAAAGAAAAGTACCTGAATATTGGGATTTTGTCCATTAATATCAGCTTTAGAAAGATCGGGAAAGTTAGGAAGATCCAAAAGGAATGACCCAGGCCCATCTCTTTGTAAAGAGGTGTGTCCATTAGTCATAAATCTATGTTTAGGAAAAGATCTCCGAGCAGCCCGGTCATCAAAGTACTCTGGTCTCTCTCCTGGGTTTAATGAAAAGCTGGTTTCAGAAGAGGATTGTCCGTTCTGTAAAATTAAAAAGGAAAATAAAAATACATTTAGGCCCCTGATTGCAAACCAACAGATTTCAATACACATTTCTCTTTTATAACACAGATTCAAGTAAGACAATGTTGCATAGCACTTCAATTTTTATTCCAACTTTGATAGAATTGTATATATAAGAGACTCGGGCTTTAAAGCAGCAGACCAAGCAATATCCTAAGTGTGTTTTTTTTTTTATAAATCATTTCTGTACAATGAGAAAATACTTCTAGCATTTAAAAAAAAATTTTTTTTAACCACACTGAATTACATTTTTTTTTAATGTATTATAATGCAACAAGCAATTTTTGTTTCTATAGCAACCATTTACAAAGTCACATCCCTTCCTGAAACAGGCTCTGGCAAACCCCATTTTGAGCCCTGCCTTCTCTCTAGCAGTGCAGCAATTGTATCTAGTGACTGTCTGGTCACAGGATCTTCCCCACAGAACTTTGCATCTTTGGTCCTCTTCTGCTGCACGGACTGCAATTTAGTGAACCCCCGAATCGAATTCACTGATCGATCACAGGAGAATGGATCGATCGGCAATTTACCCAATTACTTACTTATTGTGTGGATTGTATCGATGCACATATTAAAGGGAAAACAAATTTTTAAAAAATGAAGGCAGCTTGGACTTCCGCTTTAAATGGGGCAATAACAGACTACAGCAAATGTCAAGTTGGCACACGTTACAACCCTTTGTTAGAATGAAACAATAGCTTTACAATGCACAGTCCAGGCAAGATTTTGTTTTACCGCAAGATTGACTAAATCTTAGTATCTAAAATCGTTTATATGTATAAATGAACTTTTGTTAGTTTGTTAACCTTGATAAATATCCAAGAGCCTTAATCTCTAAACTATGGTAGCGATGTACCACTCTCAAACACTGAAGTACAGTAGCATTACCGCAACGCTACTGCAGTTTTGTAAACGTTTCCCTAAAAAGAAACTTTATAACTAGTACATTTATTCCTAGGGAATTCTGTTCTATCCTTTTATTTTAAGAAAATGTTCTACATTTATTGTAACTGTATGTTCTTGTGTGTAATCTAAGAACTGTCTTTTCGTATATTAAAGCCAAACTTTAATAAGTGATGCTATGAGCCCGAGCTCATAAACTAGTTGCACGCTTTGGAGAGGGTAAAGTAAAATTTCAGACACATTTTGCTACACAGATGTGTGTTAAGTGCATAGTTTTTCTTTAATAAACAGGGACCCGAGATATATCTATATATCTATCTAATACACACACACACACACACACACACACACACACACACACACACACACACACACACACACACACACACACACACACACACACACACACACACACACACACACACACACACACACCTTTGTTGGTGGAAGCGGATAGATCTGATTCCAATCTAGTATGGGTGTTAATATTAACTAATTGAAAGTACCTTGCGGAGGAGAATGGCGAGTTGGCTAGAGTAGCCCTGTGTATTAACCCTTGTTGCATATCTAAGTCACTTGCTCACAAGTGTGCTGTTCGTGACAGATGGTATATTGGAACGGATTGAGGGGAGATAGTTCATTTGAGGGATCCTTGCAAAGGTGAAAAGTGGGCCAGCTAGAGAGCTGTATATGAACCATTGTCCCGTATGCAGGTCACATGCTCACAGGTGTGCTGACCGTGCAGTAGCAGATTTTCAAACTTTCCGTCCTCATATGCATTTGCCTCGAGCCTATCGGACCTAATGGGAATGCTCTTGCCTTTGTCTGCCGCCTCCTTGGTGCCGCCCTCCATCTCCTTTGGAATCCCAGTGACAAATGACGCCACGGACGCCCCAATGTGACGTCACACTGCATCCCGTTACCGTGGCAATGCGACACTGTGCGGCATCACGTTGATGACATCAGCCGCATCATTTGACGCTGGGATTCCAAAGGAGATGGAGGGCAGCACCAAGGAGGCGGCATGACACATGCAAGTGCCATGGGGCAACTCATTTTCAAATCCACCGCTGCTTACGCGACACTGTTTTTGTATATCTCCCATCTTTGGGGAAGGAATGCCTCTTGGTTTAGGTTTACCTTCATGTTTAAAGAAATCGCTGGCTGTATATGCAATTTCCTTTATGTTAATTCATCGGCCTGCTCTTGCTGTTAAGTGTTGCCTACATGGTTGGCACTAGATCTAGAAATAAATATAGAATTCTCCGCTACTCCTTGCATTTTTATTAGGTCTGCTTTATGGTTTAAAAATGTATTGCTGTCATCCAACTAATTTAGCACCTGCATTTTTTCCATATCCCCTTTTAGGTTTCCGTTTTTTTTCACACTGACATTTGACTATTAAGCTGAACGAAGGAAGTAAAAATTCCTTCACTCCCAATGGATCTTAAACATCTAAGAATATCGTGCATCTGAATCTGTTCAGTTTCTCATTTCTTCAGTCAAACCCTCTTCCAGTATTGAAAAAAAACAAAAAAAAAAGCTGTTAACAACCAAACTATCCTTGGGGATATCACATTTTTCATGTTTTCCAAATGGTGGGATTGAATTTCGCCAGGTCTTGGGTCAGTGGTTCAGGCTTTTGTTATTGTTCAGCTTGTTCTCGAGCTTTGGTGTGTACATTGCAGCAGCTTTCCTTCTACATAATATAAGCACCTACATGCCTTGCCAGAGAAAAACAAAAATATCAAAAACATTCTCAACTAATCTATTAGAACAAATCTCTGAATACAGTCCCAGCAACATGCAATAATAATTTGCACTTGGGGAGTAGGCATCTTTTTAACATCATCCAAAGCGTGCAAGTTCTGTAAATCTGGTATCCACTTACAAAGGGGAAAATCTCATAAGTATTAAAATAAAATCTCTACTCTTGTGAACATTGTTTTGTCATATGAGGTCAAAGACAAGGTGTTCAGAGAAAACGAGCTCACATGCAATATTTGACTTGCTCGTCTAAATTACACTGAAGTAGACTCCAGTGGGAATTTCTATCTTATTCACAAATAAAATAGACTTCACTCATTTGTTTACACGCAACCCTTTAACTTTTTCACTGCCCAACTCTCTGCTTGATTCATTGCAATCTGGTTTCGGTCCTCAACACCTGAGACAGCACTAACAAAAGTGAGCGATGACACTCGCAGCCAAGTCAAAGTGCCTTCGACACGGTTAATCACCCCTGTCTCCTATACATTCTCCACTCCATTGGCCTCCGTGACGCAGTCTTCTTCTGGTACACAACCTACCTATCCAACTGCTCCTTCAGTGTTTCCTTCTTTGGTGTTCCATCTTCACTCCCTCACTCTGCTGTGGTCCCACAAAGCTGTCGTTTGGTCCTCGTCTCTTGGTGAACCAATTCAATATTTTGGCTTTCAATATCGGCTCTATGCTGACACCGAATTTACAGCTCCTGCGCTGACCTCTCCCTTGTCCCATGTCACCAACAGTCTCTGCAATGTCCTCCTGGATGTCCCAACATTATCTGAAGCTTAGTATGTCCAAAACAGAACTCATACTTGTTCTCGCTTCCACTCCCACCGTTACACCCAAACTCTCCCTCACGATCAATAACACCACACTCAACACCTCAAGCCTGTCTAAGGGTCAAGTGATCTTTCTCATGTTCAGTCCATCACGAAGTCCTGCCGTCTCAACCTCAAAAATATTGCCAAGATACGCTCTTTTCTCACTCATTATGCAACTAAAATCCAAATTCTTTCACTAAGCTTGTCCTGCCTCGACTACTGCAGCCTTCTCAAAGTTGGCATTCCACTTCTCTGCCAATCCCATCTCCAATCCATCTAAAATGCTGCTGCCTGAGTCATACCTCACGTCTGCTGATCCACACAAATTCCTACACTGGCTTCCAATATCCTCTAGAATCAAACTTACTGACTTACAAAGCTATCAATGATGCCGTCCCATTTGCATCTCAGTCCTCATCCCAAATATATGACTAAACCACCCCCTATGTTCTGCCCACACTATCCACCTTTCCTCCTGCCTTATTACCTCATCACTCGAACCTTACAAGACTTCTCCCGTGCTGCTCCATCTCTGGAATCCCTTACCACATTACCAAGACTCTCTTGCAGCCTTAAGACATTTCAAAAACTACCTGGAAAAAAACCCACCTCATCAAGGAAGCCTTGACCATACTCCATCCTGCGATATACTCAATCCTACAATGAGAAGCCACCTTACCTTTTTGTTTCAAGATTGTCCCTCATTCCCCCTAGATTGTTCACTTGCATGTAGGGCCCTTATTTACTCCTTGTATCGGTTCGCATGTTTGTCCTTATTTCTATGCAACTCTATTGACGTAATTATCAAAACTCTGTACCCCAGTGTACCGCGCTGAAAAATATGGTGGCACTTTACAAATAAACGATAATGTCATAGTGGCCCCTTTTTTATATACCCGGTAACATCATTGGGAGATGTCATCTTTCCACAGGCTGATTGAAACAGAAGTGGAGCCCCCTCTACTTCCGTTTACGTCAGCCAGGGTATGGCAGCCACTGCTTAAGTACACCACATGACCGCAAATGCCAGAAGGACTAGTGCCACTAGACCTCCAGCACTGAAAAGGTTCATTCATAATACATTACGATTCCTGTAGAATTCCACTGGAAGCAACACGGAAATTGCTGGATGTGTTTACAGGGGGTTACCAAAAGGGGACACTGATCAATTGTGGTGCGATGCTTAAGTCCGGCTATTTTGTCAGACATAGGCCATCTTCCTCTTCTACGGCATGCTCACGCTAGAAGCAGAAAAGCAGGCAGAAGAAATGGAAGATCAGCACGGCTGACCTAACGGAAGTGCAGAAAACGGGGCAGTGAGAAAAATGTATTGGCCCACAGGGATCCATCCACCTGCAAATGGTCCAAGAGCAAGAAGGGGACAAAATCAAGAGTTGTGCATTTTCCCCCCTCATTTTCCAGTTCCATGGGCATTACACAATTGGTTTATTTGTAGTATATACCATATTGAGACAGGAAGCTACCCACATCGTTGTAGGTGTGCATAATGATTTGAAGGCTGAATTTCTAAGTCTTTTGCTTTCTAAAAGTACAATGCTTCGTGAATCTGTCCCTTATATACACCACCCTTTATTAGGGAGGTTCACGCAGCATTGTACTACACCTGACGCAGCTTTGGCGAAATGCATAGGGTGACCAAGTACAGCAACAGAGACGGAGCAAAGACTGCACAGCTGATGAGAGCAGAGACCCCCAGAGTGCTGTTCAGAGATTAGAGTATTGCGAGACACGAGAGAGTGATCATCACGTGATGCGGAAGCGATGAAGAAATCCAGGCGGCGTGAGAGAGGTGCGGTGGAGACTGTTGTGCTTTAGGCCAAATTTTTACTTTTCTATACGAGAAAAATAGAATTGGGGTTTTCCCCCATTTCTTGTTTATAAAACAATATTACGCTATGTCCGATTTTTCTCTCCTTTTTTGAACTTGGATTCCATGTGAGGAGTGGAGATTTGTGGTGGTTCCCTGACACTATTCCTACATCTGATACTCCCCCAAGAGATCTCGTGAGCGTCACTACATATATCTTTCTGTTCTACCTATATTCATTTTTCCTTGAACAAAAAGTTTTGCAATATATATTTTTATTAATTTTTTCCCAATGCTATATGTACTTTTTGCTCTGAAGATCTAACGAAGATTTAGCCGAGAGTCAAATCCTTCCCCTTTATCACAGTTACCTATAGTCAACCGAAGAAGCATGACTTGATTTTCAATTTTAAACAACTCAGGGGGCATTCCTACAGACAGGAAATGAATACCATACACTGCGTTGGTGTGGCAGATGTGACACAATTTTGCTTCCCAAGTTCCTAACAAAATGCACATACTTGCATAAGAAAACAGTTTTAAACCGTAATACTGTTTTATCCATCAGGGAATAGTGCCACTGACATAAGATAAGGACATAAATGATTGTTATTCTCCTTTTGAGAAAACCTAGGGGTTATAGGTCTAAATGGGTAGCGTCATAAAAAGGTTTACTAGATATTGAAATTGCATCCACATACACAACAGATTAATTACCTTTAGTCACTAGGGACTATAGTCAATATTAAAAGATGGAGCAAACAATTATTATTATGGCTTGATATCAAAAGTAATTACACTTTCATTGCCAACTTTCCTGCTTATTCTCCAAACAAAACATAAAATAGGTTTGCAATACCAGCTAAGAAATTCTCAACTGTATATCACCGTATATTTATAATATATTTTGCAGCGTGGTACAGTAGAGGAAAATAATTATATAAAATTGCATAAACAAAATGACATGCCAAATAATATAACAACGTACCAGCTATAATTCACATTACACTTACAAACCACAGAATTTCTAGTGCAGTCCCACTTACCAGATATTGGAGTTACTGTACTTTCAAAGCATTCAACTAACAGCTTCTTCAGTTTTAACAACGCTTCACTATTTTTATATGTTTAATGACACTTTAAATGTGGAAATCCTACATCCAAACAGCAAAACATGAAAAATCACAGCAATAAACAATACATACTGTTTTCCGAGGTAAGAACGCGTATGTAAGAAATGAAAGCGTAAGGACGTATGTATACAGATATATAGTGACGCTACATGTGCTAAATTTGGGTAGGCATTGGCCAGCTTCACAATCAAAAGCTGATAGACAAGTCTAACTTGAGGTTTTTTGTTAACTTTAGCTCTCAAAATGGTCAAAAATGTGCATTCCGTGTGAGGTTTTACAAGGAGTTTGTGATGAGAACAACTTCCTTCCCAAGAATTGCAATCAAGAGGTTGTTTCCGCCAGATAATTGGGTTGTGATGATAGTCACCATAATACATCATTTACATTTTGTAACTTCTAATAGTTTTATCTTTTAAACCCCTGTTTTGTTCACGCAAATTTTTAAACTGAATTGAGATAATGTGCACTATTTACTGTACCTGTAGGACATTATGAATGTACTATATGGCGTTTAGGAAAAGTATAGACAGCACTGTAATAGTAAGCAAATATTCATAAAAAGAAGTGATACAAAGGGAACAGCGAGGAACCCTATTTCCTCAGGATTAACAACAAAACACAAATGAGTTCCCAGCACTCAAAATATTTAAAAGATACCAGACGTAATAACTTCAGAAACACTTTTCACTGGAAAACAGAGTAGAAAAGTGCTGTACAGCAAGGCTAGTGCCAAAACGTAACCATATGACTTACAACGCTTAGCCGCAAACGATAATGATGCTTATCCAGAAATTGGAGGATATGTCCGACACGGCATGGAGGGTCAGATGAAATGAATCTACGGGGAGACTAAAATACTTACAAAAATGGGGCCAAAAAAGGGTCAAAAGGAACAAGTGTAAAAAAAAGGGGGAACAAATAATATATAAAACACAAGGGGGGGGGAGTACACTGCATCAACTCTTCATTATACTGTTTTTCAGTAAAGAAAAATAATAAGTAATTTCTTGTGGTACTCCTTTTGTGTTTTGTTTTGAAATAGGAGTTTAGAATCAGGCAAATACTGATAAACACATAGCACAATAATAAAAAAAGTTGATATCGACCTAGGGGCCTATTCTATAAGCCTTCATTAAAAAAAAAAAAAAAAAATGTAAAAAAAAAAAATCACCAGGTTTTGGAGCGTTGTGATCATGGTTATCAGAAAGCCTTGAATACCTGCGATAGCAAAATGCCCAAAACTGGCGAGTAGCTGGCAACGTGATGTTCGCCTCTCTATAAAGGGCTCACCCGGCTATCTGGCCCAGCTGCACAGAGAGAGCCGCCTTTCCCTGTGCATATCTCGCCAACGATCGCAGGGATTTAATAAAAATTTTAATACTAGTGTACGTGAGCAGGGGGTCTCTGGAGCAGAACCGCGTTGATTTCAGGTCCGGCGATCCCCTACTTCCAGAAATACCGGCCCCGTTATCTCCTATGCATTTAAATGTCTTGCGTCACGTGACCATGGGATTTAAACGCATAGGAGATACCGGCACCCCATAACGAGGCCTGTATCTCGGGAAGCAGGGGATCCCCGGACCTCAAATCAATGCGGTTCTGCTGCGGAGACCCCCTGCTCGCGTACACTTGTATTACACATTTTTATAAAAACAGCTTCATTACATTAGCGGCTAGCTGCTAAGGCAATGAAGGGATAAACCACAAGTGCCTGGTTTATTGTGGGTAGCGGGGGTGGGTAAAGCTGGTAGTTGGACCTTAGTGGGTGTTTAGGTCTTGTAGGGGGGGTTGCGGGTGGAGTTAACCCCTTCATTACCTTAGCGGTTAATACCTAAACATCCATCCTTGGGGCTACTACCCCCTTCGCCCAAACCCTCTACCCACAACAAACAAAAATTACTATTATCCAGATATGGATAAGTGCATTTGCCCATTTTAAAATCAAACATAAGCCAGCATTAATAAAGTAAATAAAACTTTCTACTTACCCCTGCCACCATGAAGGGTATCCTCGTCTGCATACTGCAGGTCCGTGTCCTATGTTGCCAGCAAGAGTACATGAAAAATACAATCTACTGGCCCCTAACCCCTTAATCACCTTCGCGATTAATAACCACTATAGTAATTAAGGTGATAACCCCCGTCCCCCGCTACCCACCCAGGAGGCCTAAACAGCCCGACTATACCCACCCTCTACCCATTGATTGGCACAGTGGTTCATCATACCCATATAATATGGGCATGATAAGCCACTACAGCACTCAATGGTCAACCTAATAAAAATACACAAGAATAAAATAAATACACAAGCATCTAAACACCCCAAAAATAAAAGAATTAAAAAGCCTAATAGTACACATGGATAACATTTATCTAATAACAAAAACAGCAAAAGAATAAAAATCATGTTATTCCAAAACATAAGAATTAATTAAACACCTATCCAACCAATTCAAGAAATAAAACCACTAGCCAACAAAACTATTAATTAATTTAAACCGCTAACCAACCCTAAAATGTACTAAAAACAAGCCATCCAAATTCCAAACAATTTAATCAAAACAATAAACAGAAATAATAAAAAACAATTCAAAAACAAGCATTTGCCAAAAAATGCATTGCCTAAAGGGGCACAGATAAATACATTAGCAGTCAATGGGCAAATCAAAAACATAAAAATAAATAAAAACCTGAAAAAGACTATTACGTACATTCAATATTTATCTTACCTTTAGAAGTCTTCACCCTCCGAATCCCGGCGTATCAGGAAGCTCTCGACCCGCGACGTCATCACCCGCAATCCGTCTCCATCCTCCTTGAAGAACAGCATCAGGTACAACAATCTTCTTTCTCCTATCTGCATCTGTCATTATTTTCTTTTCTTTAATCTTCTATCTTCATTCTTTCAATCCAAAACCCCATGTTAAATCCACAACGGATGTTGTCTTGTCTTCTTGAGCTTAAATGAGATGGAACAAGCCTTATACAGTATAGGGCCTGTGTCGTCACATTTTAGGGTCAGATGTTACAGCATCCAATCGGATTGAAGCTGTATCATGTGCCTGACTTTTTTTTTTTTTTTTTTTTTAAGGATGTGACGCCATCTCCAAGGGAGTTATGTCACATCCTTAAAACAATATCACATGGAATTACAGCCAATGGGTTTGAAAACAATCCCATTGGTTCCTGTACCATGTGATATGTTACATTAGTTTAAAGGATGTGACATCATCCCTTAAAGTGATGTCACATCCTTTTTAACTAATGTGACATTTCACGTTAAAGGAACCAATGGGATTGTCTTCAATCCCATTGGCTGTAATACCATGTGATATGAGACATGTGGTTTTAAGGATGTGACGTACCTCACTTGGAGATGACGTCACATCCCAAAAAAATAAAAAAGGGGTGGGCACATGATACAGCATCCAATCGGTTTTGAGCTGTACCATCTGACCCTGAAATGTGACGTCACAGGCCCTATATAAGGCCTGTTCCGTCTCATTTTAGCTCAAGACGACGAGACAACATCTGTTGTGGATTTAACATGGGGTTTTGGATTGAAAGAATGAAGATAGAAGATTAAAGAAAAGAAGAAAATAATGACAGATGAAGATAGGAGAAAGAAGATTGTTGTACCTGATGCTGTTCTTCAAGGAGGATGGAGATGGATTGCGGGTGATGACGTCGCAGGTCGAGAGCTTCCTGATACACCAGGATTCGGAGGGTGAAGACTTCTAAAGTAAGATAAATATTGAATGTATGCAATAGTCTTTTTTCAGGTTTTTTTATTGTATTTTTTTATTTTTGATTGCTCATTGACTGCTAATAGAATGTTATTTTTTCTATTTCTGTTTATTGTTTTGATTAAAATGTTTGAAATTTGGATGGCTTGTTTAAAGTACATTTTAGGGTTGGTAAGCGGGTTAAATTAATAGTTTTGTTGGCTAGTGGTTTTATTTATTTAATTGGTTGGATAAGTGTTTAATTATATTCTTATATTTTGGAATAACAATTTTAATTATTTTGCTACTTTGGTGATAGAATGTTTTCATTCATGTATACTATTAAGCTTTTTAGTTTTTATTGTTGGGGTGTTTAGGTGCTTGTGTATTTCTTTTACTATTGTGTATTTTTGGCATTAATGATTTTTCGTAAGTTGACCATTGAGTGCTATAGTCACTTATCATGCCTATATTATATTGTTATGATGAACCACTGTGCCAATCAATGGCTAGAGGGTGTGTATAGTGGGGCAGGGGTGGGTGCTTAGGCCTCCCGGGTGGGTAGCGGGGGATGGTGGGTGTACCCCTTATATACTATAGCGGTTATTAAATCGCTAAGGTGATTAAGGGGTTAGGGGCCATTAGATTGTATTTTTTCATGTACTCTTGCTGCCAACAAATGACATGGAAGTAGTATGCTAATGACGACGCCCTTCATGATGGCAGGGGTAAGTAGAACATTTTATTTACTTTATTTATGCTGGCTGGCTAATGTTTTATTTTGAATGGGCAAATGAGCTATTATCCATATCTGGATAATAGTAATTTTGCCCATTACTGTCCTGTATGTGTTGGGGTGGGGGGGGAAGGGGTTAGGGGTAGAGGATGTGGGTAGTAGGGTTGTTTTGTGTATTGTGGGTGGAGGGATTGGTTGAAGGAGGTAGTAGCCCCAAGGATGGATGTTTATGCCTACCGGGTGGTCGCGAGAGGGGTTAACCCCCTCATTACCTTAGCGGTAAACTAAATCAAGGCTATTAGAATTGCATGAGTTTCAAAACCTGACGATTTATCGCCGGTCACCCGGAGATGTGTCTTGGACGGCAGCAAAAATTGGCGATTCATGCCTTTATCGCCCATTTATCGAGGCTTACTGAATAGCAGTAGGCATTTTGGCCGAAATGGCCTCGATAAGAAGGTTATCAAGGCTTATAGAATAGGCCCCTTAAAATGATTGTGCTACTACCGTCAGTCACCCATTCTAGTCGCTGACGTTTGGGGACAGTTTGTGATATGCAGGTTAAGACACTGCAGCCTCAAAAAGCATTCTGTATCTGCCAATGTACAAGGGATCCTAGCACCCGTATTTTTCTCTCCACCCCTCAATGATAGCAGTGCCCTCTTTCCCTAGACTAGAGCATCGTTTTGCAGTTTGCCCCCTTCTTTTTATGCACTGCCCTCATCTCTGACGTTCTGTAGCAGGCAGAAGGATTTTTTTAAATATTATTTAAAAACACCTTTAACTTGAAACTAGAAACTAAACACTGGGAAAAAATATTATATTTAAAAAAAAAATGTAAGTTTTTTTCTATTAAACAAATATTGTGATAAATATCGTTATCACATATAAAAAAAAAATTAAAAAAAATCTATCCCTATTTTACCATTCCAGTTTAATCTATGCCATAGCTGAAGAATAAGAGTAATCAAGATTACATTTTTATCACATATATCTAAGTAGGTGATGTGTTACACATTTGAATTAAGTCTTCATGCCTAGCAGATGTTAGCAAGTAATCTAAATGTCACCACTCACTTGTTCCGGACTGTAAATTATATTTTTTAATTGTATGTATGTCTTTATTTAATTGCATATACCTAGTTTAGGACAATGGGATTGGGTTGATATTTAATTGTTGACGGCAAATACTGCAGGCACTGTACATGTATACAACAAAGTTGTGTAAATATTTTCCATCATACCAGAAGGTAAAAGATCTCAAAGGCAGAACACATGTAGACTGGACCAATGTTTACAGACTGGAAGATATTACCACTGAAGGATGTACTATACTCGTGACTGAAATAGAGTACATAGCCAGTCATTGTATCAGAAGGAATGTTACTGCCTTAATTACAGGAAACTTACTTGTTGCTCGAAGAAATGGGGAGTTTTTACGAGAGCATTTAAATACTTTCTCTGCTGGAGTGGCCATTGCACAGCTTTTCACAAGATCCTGCAGCAATACAGGGGTTAATGAGACTTGTCCAGGGTCCAAATCTTCCCCTATGTTCTATTGTTACAACATCAAAGACTCCCAGCTGGGAGAGACACAGTCAATGTGAAAAGGGTGACCAGTGAATTTACTGCTCGACTTCATTCCCTTTAAATAGGACAGTCACCAAGCTCTACTTTCAAAGCAAAGATTGTGTATGCGCCTTATAGGATATCACATGACAACTTTGTATTATGCGTCATAAAGTGAATATTCCAGTTATTCACAGTAGTAATGCATAATCAAATATTTATTGTGTAACTAAAGATGGAATGTGGGTCAGTACATTTTTTCTAAATAAAAAATTATTGCATCACAATAACCAACCTTAGAGCAGCAAATGTTACCCAAGCCCCAAACACATTTTTAGATGCATCTCAAAGTCCAAAATGACCAGTGACTATTTTTGCCATTTGTAAATCAACAAAACAATGTAGGTTCGGCTTCTCAAAGAAAATATAAATCATTCCATTGGTGCGGTTTTAAAAATGTTAAGTAAAAGATGAGAAAATGGACAGATCTTCTACGATGTGAATAAGGATTTCACATTGAAAACTCAAACTTGAAATGGGGTTGGAATACACAGTCCAAAGAACTGTGCAAAAAAAAAAAAGGCATTGTTGAGAATGGATAGAGGGTCTTGCAATAGTCATGAAAGGAATTAACCTGACATTAATGAATGAAAAGAAAACAAACAAGAAAACGCACTGATCACATGATCACAAATGTAAAATAAAAATGCAGATCTTTTAGAAATTAGGGTGTGTTTGTAAAACTAAAGTTGATATTAGAGGGTACATTTTCTGTAGTGGCCATTATCAGTGTATTGGCCATGAGGGCGTCATCTTTTGACCACAAAAATGTAAATTGCAATACAATAATTAAAAAATTTAAAAAAACACCGAAAACCTGTATGATCTAATAGTGGGCATGGTTTGGCATTTTGATTCTACATTTTTTACACGTTTGGCTTTGGATTTTTACTAATTTATAGCAAAAACTCGAAACAGAAACATGCTATAAAACAAGATAAAAACCATAACACTTGGGAAACTAAAATAAACAGTGTATATATGTGTAATATAATATACATACATATTTAGAAGTGTCAGATTTAAGAGGTCTAAACTAGGCAATTTATCATTTTTACCAAAACCTGTCACTGGAATAAATTCACTTTGGGCCCAAGAGAGATTGCCCCTTTAAACAACAGTAGTGCCCATTGGTGGACTCAGGGCCACTTTATACACTAGGCCGACTAGGCACAGTGCCTAGGGCCTACGAACCTTTGAGGGCCTACAATATTTCACTTGAAAAAATACCTTAACAAAAAACAAAAAAAACACAAAATAAGAGAAAACAGCAAATTTTAATTTAAAATGCATTCAAAGTATCAATACCTTTAAATATCGAAACAAAAGTATCGATGCCAAATATCGCTAGTATCGAAAGAAACAAGCAAACGATGAAATTAGCATAAAAATTTGTAAAAATATCGGGGACACAGGCCTCTTGAAATAAGTGCCTAGGGCCTACGAAGGTCTTAAAAACGGCCCTGGGTGGACTATCACAAGATAACTCCCATTAAAATCAGAAAGACTCCCACTGAAAACAATACATTCCCTTGTGATTGTTCACCGATGGGCACTACCACAGTTTAATGAATAACCCACATTGATTTTACAAGACATACTGCTTATATTAGGAGTAAGCCATCTAAAAAGTAATACACTACAGTAATCACAGAGCAGAAATAAAACAAGCTTATGGAAAAAAGATCTAAATTATGTTTTAGGAGACTCCACTGGAGGACATTACAATGACCCATTGATGTATTGTGGGATAACAGCATTAAAACAAAGCCAAGTCAAGGAAAAACAAATCTATAAACCAAAACAAGAATCTGCCTCCCTACAGAAGCAATGCAAGAAATAGAACAGCCACAATTTAATATATTGAGAATGCAGTCTAAGTTTATTGAGATTTCAGCACAGATTTCAATGAAAGAATAGCATGCAACAAGAAGGGACATGACATGGGAGGGGAGTTGGCACAGCAATAAACAGAATGAAGCTTAAGTGGCAGTACAGCAATACAGAAATGCTGAAATCTCTCTTTGGAAGCCATACTTAACCCCGAATGCCAGAGGGGCCCCGGCACCAGAGTGCTACGGCCCCTCCAGCACAACGAGGTCACGTGACCGCAGTAGTCATTAAACTGGAAATGGAAGCGTCCTCCTCTACCCTTTAGATCGCGTCCTGCACTCCACGGAAATGCAGGATGTTATCTAGGCTAAAATGAAAAAAAATATTAAAGCACTCTGCGGGCATGACATAGCTACTAGGTCCTGGGGGTCCTGGAGTGCGAGACCCCATGATGTAGTTACTACGTTTTGGGGCAACCAGAGGGTTAAACATAATTTTTTATAAACATGTATGGCTCACCCAAATTACTTAAAGCAGCAATGCCGCCTAACTAATCCCTTTTTTTGTAACATTTATTTTTAAATGTGGGGGTTTCTCCAATGGCCGCCCAAAAGAAAGCTGCAACCGATGACTAGTAAGATTTTGTTTGGTTTATCTAAAAAGAATAGGGAGAAAAAGAATGATCACCGAATAAAAAAAATTAAATAAAAATAAAAAAAAAGTGCAAGAGGTAAATTCAACCTAAAAATATTCTCTTCCCTATACTGTCCTAGTAGAAAATTATTTATAGGTTCTCACTCCCAGGCTGATGGCATTTATTACAAGTCGCTGTGATCTTGACTGTAAATAATCTAAACTGAGCTACTATATTGCTTAGTTCAACACTAAATCACCCAGCCAAATAGCAATGAGTTTATGATAAAGAAAAAACCCCAACACGCATTGCACTGCAAACCAGAGCTTTTTCGGGGGGACCCCCTGCATTTTTGGAGCCCACATTCACTCCATCACCAAGTCTTGCCATCTCCAAAACATTGCTTGGATACGCTTTTCCCACTAATGATGCAACTAAAATCCTAACTCACTCAGTCCCACCTTGACTACTGTAACCATCTCCTAGTTGGCATTCCACTTGTCCACTTCAATCCATCCAAAATGCTGCTGCCAGACTCATCTACCCCACTCACCGCTCCACTACTGCTGCAACACTATGCAAATCCCTACAGTGGCTTCCCCATCTCTCTAGAAAATTTGAAAACCCTAGTTCTGACATGTAAAATTCTCAACGATGCTTACTTCTCCGACCCCTACATCTCAGCCTTAACCGCTTACTAGATCCCTAAAAGCCCCCTACGTTCTGCCCATGATATCTGCCTTTCCTCCTCTCTTATTAGCTCCTCTACCTCAAGACTTTACCAGTGCTAGCCCCTCTCTCTGGAATTAACCATCATGCACCATCAGGGGAAAGAAAACACTTAATTGACAAAACACTTCCCCATTCAGGGGCCCCTAAGAAATTCACCTAGCACCCAGGATTATTCCACCCCCCGATTTATATAGAACATGTCTTGATTATGAGAGATTTGGTTCTTTTACATTTTCTGGAGCATGTAAAATGTCAAACATCTCTCATAGGAGCTTTCATTCTATTAAAGGGGCAGCTCCTCCTGCGTGTTTATTTTGTAAAAATGTGTTCACCATACAGTACAATATGGTAAAGTTTTTACCTCTGGTTCCCCCTTTGATCAAAGATTTTGAAACTAAAATAAGCCCAAAACTCAGTTACATTAGTAGTAATTAAGGGGACACATTTTTACTGAAAAGCCACTATATACTCTGCATGAAATACAGCTCAGCGCTGCCTGGATTGAGAAAGGGAGAATATACAGGAGTTGCCATGCGAACACTTTACTCCAATCTGCTTTAAGTGGCATTACATTGAACGCACTTTCAAGATTTGGGGGGTAACTGCACCCCTGAATTGCTAATACTTTAGTCAAGGAAAATATGAGTGTAACCCCACTTTTAGATTACTATTTTCATTTAGAAGGTTATGGGCATTTAAAGGGTTAACACTGTGTGCTTGGAAAGTGTACTGCCCCATCACATGGTACAGGGTTACTAGTCAAACCTAGCAACCCCCACCTTCTAGAAGGGGTCTAGTCTGTCACCTGGTACAAGATGACCAAGTATAATCCAAGCCACTCCCCCTGTAGGCATGGTGACCACTGATTGTCCCGGTAGCTAGTGATAGGTTATAATATACACAAAATATCTGGGTTGAATTGAACACGACTTACATATAATAAATATAGTTTATTCCTCAAAGAAGGTGAACACACAAGATGGTACAAATAACAGACAAAATATAGCACTTACTTAGGGGTTGGACAAAGAAGCAATCAGGTACAGGATTGGCAATTCATTCAGCAATACAGGATACAAAATGAAGACATCACGAAGACAATGGGTATAGGGTTTACACTGGTTTATATGGGATTTCATTCCTATACCCTGGCATTGAGTGCAAGACATTGGATGACAATTATCTGCACCCAATCCCTCCTTGCCACCTCACTTGAGGCAAAGTAATACCTGCCCACTGGGTGGGCATTATTTTAATCAGGGGCTCATTTCCCTAGCCCCCCTCCCGCAAGACCGGCGTCGCCCAGTCTGCTTGGGATAGGAAAACCTTTGTCCCAAGGTGTGAAACAACACTTATCACAAGTACCCACGTCCTGCTCTGCTTTGTTCTAGCATACACAAGCAGGATGGGGGAGCCTTTGATCAGGGGGCTTATTGTAGACCACTTGTCTCCTCTCTGAGCATTAACATACCATAGGGGCTCTAGCCTTCCCGGGATTTTACCCTGGACCCAAAACATTGTGAAAATGTACTATCATATTTATATTAAAATAATCCGTTCTGTGGGTCTGAGCGGGCTGAAATCTGCCAGGTCCTCATGCCGGAGGACCCTTGCCATAGTGGCCAAATATCAGCCCTCCACGACCCCCAGAACCGGAGATACCAAAACACAGTTTTAAAAGCACTTTTGAACACAAGACTTTTTTCTGCCATGCAAGTCAATGGCAGAAACCCAAACTTTGCAATTACCCTGACTCCGTTCTGTTTGCCCTGAGAGGGTCGGTATTTGCCATGCAATCCTGCCGGAACTAGGACTACATGGTGGCAGAATCTCAGCTCTCTAGGTTGAACAGAACCGAAGTTATGGGTTCCAGGTTTCTGCTCATCCCGACTTAGCCGTTTTTACTCGCGGCTTTTACCTCCGCCATTAGTCTATGGTGTGACCCTTATAACGAGCGCGACCCTTTACCAGGGTATTAACTCTCGGACCCGGTTGGGGTCAAGTGAGGAGGTTCCTAGGGTCTAGGGGCAAAAAGAATTTTATTCCTGGGTGCCCTAGAACCTAAGTTTCCCACGCCAATTGAATTTGAACTTGACCGGTGAGTGATCAAAGCTCTCTTCAAGACAATGTTTCCGCTCTTGCAATCTGCGGTTTGGATGGCTGCCAACCCGTTCCTGGAGGTCGGCTTCGAGGAATCCCCATTGAAATGAATGGCTCCATTGACTTTCAATGAGAAACCGCCGCTCCTCCTCTCGGGCGCCACCTGCAGGTCTTCTCCGATATCAGGCCCAAATCGCCGGAATCTCCATAGGGTTATATGGAACCCCAATGGCGACCTATGGAGAAACTGCAAAATGGAACCTGCAAAGGCGGAAAAGGGACAAAGAGCCATAAACACCAAATTAACATTAACCCTTTCCCTCCCACCTGGATCCCAGTGTATGTGGTTGCTGCATAGACTGCACAGGTACAAACACTATAATTGTGCCAATATAAACACTTAGCAAATAAAACGGTTTGCCATGAGGCAGGGGAATAAAAATACATAAATTCCCAGTAAATGTGGGAATAGGATAACCAAGGGACATACCTTTTGGTTATGAAGCAGGGGAACATCTGTATTAAACGTACATTTCTGGTTAACCCCTCACTTCCCAGACGGTGGAAGGGGGTGCCTAATGGGGGTGACCCCTTTATTACACGCTTGGCACCCTTCCCCCGTCACACTGATGTAGTGAGTAGGTATACATAGTGCGACTAGAAGATTCTACATTCAGGTCCCTGGAGGAGTCACAGAGGAAGGATCTCACTGTACATAGGAGTAAGTCATGTTTATGTGTAGAGCTATATGTTTACGGATGTCTGGTCACCTTTATTATTTTATTTTAGTTAGGAAACATGTCCCTTCTAGTCATAGCAATGGTCCAAGGTTAGTCGTCTGCCCTGAAAGAGGAGGATGCTCAGTACTCTGGGGTGAATCCTTTTAAATAAAAGGGTTCCAGAGCACCACAAGATTGGCCCATACTGACCAGTTCTTAATGTGAGCCCCTTCTGGTGCCTTGGGATAAGGGGGCACTCCTCAGAGATGCTTCTGTCAGGGATACATATCGCGTCACTCTACTATGGATCCTGGTGGGAAGGAGGCAAATCCAAACACGGACAACAAATACCATGCAGACCCAGTGCTAAGGGTACAAATTCCAGAACCTCACCTAGGATAGTGGTGAGAGCAGTCTGGGGAAGAATACCAAATACAACTGTATTCTTTCCCACTCTTTCATCCCTGAAGAGAAGATGCCCTTATATGTGGAACCTAATTAAAGTAAGTGTACCAATAAAGTTCCTTGCGCCCTTCATTACCTCTTACCATACACGCCCAGCCAGCCAGGATGCCAACACACCGAGAAGGTAATTAGAGAAGCTGGGAACCACTGTATACAAGACACCTCGATATAGCACTCTTTAAGTGTCGGTAAAGAAGGGGTACAAAGCAAAGTAATTTTAAAATACAATGTGCTCTGATTGTCAGACATTTTCTGCCTTGAATGACATCTTCAGGTTTTAAAAATTAAATCTAGAGAATCCTATATTGAAACACAGGCATTGCTACCTCAGTTACGGTTCTGATGTCTACTTTGCGCTCTTATGCCATCAGTTAATTTAAATAAATATGAAATATAAGTATGAAGCAATTAAAAGCACCTATTCTGAAAAATGGGTGCTATTAGACTGAAAACATATGAAAGCAGTTATTTTACGTGGGAAATGCACAATGAGTTTTACCCTAAGCTATTTTAATTTAAAAAAAAAAAAAAAAGTGTTGCAATTAAAGTACAACAGTGTAGAGAATGTTATTCAGTATATTTGCAGAAAATATATATTTGGCCACAAATAAGAATGAATGCACCTTCAATAAAATCTCTCCTTTGAGCACTTTATGATGTTATGTATTATTTTTTATGGTCTTCTACCACCTGTTTTAAAATATATGTTGGCACCAGATTGGAAAATGTATTAATTGTGATAATTGAAAACACCTGGGAGGTGCAAAAGGATTCTGTTGGCATGCACTTTATCTTGTTGTATAGTTTAACCATGGAATTTCAAGAGGTTCCACGCTTAAAAGCACGATCAATGGAACACTGAAATAAAACGTTTAACGTCACCACTTAGTACACATTTATAACTATTTAGTACACATTTATAACTATACTTACCAAACCCTATCCACAGTTGTGGATTTACAGACACCCACGTGATTATTCAGGGAAGATCCAGCGGCAAACAAAATTGAAGTAATGCATCATCAATAAATAGGGAAGGGGGGAAGGGAGTTGCTTTCAATGGAATCCCCCCCCCCCCCCCATTCAAGAATCCATAAAAATTTTGGACCACACACCAGTTATATGCAAATTTCTGTAATTCCTATTTGAACTATATAAGGCCCGTCAAACTGAGAATAGCTTGAGGGCTGATTCTTAAGTTCAACTACAAGTGTCAAGTCACACTAGGAAAATCATTTTATGAACAGCAATGATAACCTACGCGTACACTTTCTTCTTGTTTTCCTTATTAAAAATATGTAAACGTTGTTTGTATCTCTCCCTCACCTCCCGCTCTCTCTTCCACCATACACACAAACACACACAAATACCCCACCTTCTCCCACAATACCTCAATGCCACACACCTTGGGGGAAGACTCCGGCTACTGCTGGAAGTTGCTGCCGGATCGCCACCTCCTCCCTCCGGAAGGCCACGCACCAGCGGGAGGAAGCAGCCACTTCCAGCGCTCACCGGGCCCCGCGCACTTACCAGGCACGGGACTTCTGTTCCAGCTCTCCCCCAATTGGCTTGCTGGCCGCATGGCGACACCATTTTGGGTTGCGAGTTTGACAGCCCTGAACTACATACAGTTGTGTGAAAAAGAAAGTACACCCTCTTTGAATTCTATGGTTTTACATATCAGGACATAATAACAATCATCTGTTCCTTAGCAGGTCTTAAAATTAGGCAATACAACCTCAGATGAACGACAACACATGACATATTACATCGGGTCATGATTTATTTAACAAAAATAAAGCCAAAATGGAGAAGCCATGTGTGAAAAACTAAGTATACCTTATGATTCAATAGCTTGTAGAACCACCTTTAGCAGCAAAAACTTGAAGTAATCGTTTTCTGTATGACTATCAGTCTTTCACATCGTTGTGGAGGAATTTTGGCCCACTCTTCTTTACAACGTTGCATCAGTTCACTGAAGTTTGTGGGCATTTGTTTATGCACAGATCTGTTAAGGTCCAGCCACAGCATTTCAATCGGGTTGAGGTCTGGACATGTACTGGGCCATTGCAAAACCTTGATTCTTTTCTTTTTCAGCCATTCTCTTGTAGATTTGCTGGTGTGCTTGGGATCATTGTCCTTTTGCATGATCCAATTTCAGCCAAGCTTTAGCTGTCGCACAGATGGTCTCACATTTGACTCTGGAATACTTTGGTATACAGAGGAGTTCATGGTCGACTCAATGACTGCAAGGTTCCCAGGTCCTGTGGCTGCAAAAACCCAAATCATCACCCCTCCACCACCGTGCTTGACAGTTGGTATGAGGGGTTTGTGCTGATATGCTTGGTTTGGTTTTCACCAAACGTGGAGCTGTGCATTATGGCCAAACAGCTCCTCTTTGGTCTTGTCTGTCCAAAGGACATTGTTCCAGAAGTCTTGTGGTTTGTTCAGATGCAACTTTGCAAACCTAAGCCGTGCTGCCATGTTCTTTATAGAGAGAAGAGGCTTTCTCCTGGCAACCCTTCCAAACAAACCATACTTGTTCAGTCTTTTTCTAATTGTACTGTCATGAACTTTAACATTTAACATGCTAACGGAGGCCTGTAGAGTCTGAGATGTAACTCTTGGGGTTTTTGCAAATTCTCTGAGCCACTGTAGAATGCTGGGCTTTAAATTGTTTGGAAATGGCCTTATAACCCTTCTCAGATTGATGGGCAGCAACAATTGCTTCTCTAAGATCTTTGCTGATGTCTTTCCTCTTGGCAATGTGTTAACACACACCTGAATGCTCCAGACCAGCAAACTGCTAAAACTTCGGCTTTTATAGAGGTGGTCACACTTGCTGATGATCAATTAAATCAAGGGCATTTGATTCAGCAGGACCTGTCTGCTACTTAGGATCTTAATTCCTATGGAAGCCGTAAGGATGTGCTTAGTTTTTCACACATGGCTTCTCCATTTTGGCTTTATTTTTGTTAAATAAATCATGACACTGTGTAATATGTCATGTGTTATTGTTCATCTGAGGTTGTATTTACCTAATTTTAAGACCTGCTAAGGAACAGATGATTATTGTTATGCCCTGATATGTAAAACCATAGAATTCAAAGAGGTTGTACTTTCATTTTCACACAACAGTACATTACATTTAAAATGCTGCAGGCAGTCTTATGTTTCAAGTTCGTGTTGAAAAATACAGGTAATCAATGCCATGGTTTGTGCATTGCAACAGGACACGGTCTCAAATCTTATGGATTTTGTTTTGTTATTTTTACAGTCTGCTACATCTCGTATACAAGCTCGGGCCCATCTATCTTCCTTGCTGCTTCATTATAGTCCTATAGAAACTGCACTCAAACTAAAGAAAAAAGGGAAAAAAACGTATTTTAATAGCAAACATTAAAGCTTACAGTATGGAAAAATAGAACGTTTCAGACCCCCAATGAGTCTGTCATCAGAAATCTGAGCATATCCAGGATCAGCATTCAAGCACCAGTATTTGCTTTGGCGCAGAGAGGAACTATGTCCCTGAGCATACACATCTGTCACGGTTAGTGGCTACTCATTCCTTTAACAACCAGCAATATAGGTTCTAGGTTTAGGACACTGCTTGAGGCTTCCAGGCTTATCCTATGAAAAATATTAAAGTTGCATTTTAATACCTGAAATATTTATTAATTTATTGACCCCTTTCCAACTTAAGCGTTCTGTGGCCAACTTACTCACTCATTTTAAGTCATGTTATCCCTCCCTCACAGTTTGGAAGCTGTTGGAATGGCCACGGAGAAGACTGCATTAAGTCAACCAAGCTTTGATACAATCATTTTGGTTTGAAATCGCCAACCATAAGCACCAATTATAGAAATAGTTTATAGGCAGATGTTTGCTTCTGAGTGAGCCCTGGTGATAAATATCTAAAGGAAGAGAGAATAGACCACCACAGTAAGTGCCCATAAGATTACATATTTACCACGGATGCTCAGAGGAGATCCACCAGATAGAATATACCGTAATACAGATCTCAGAAATACAGGGAAACAGAAACACACATACTGTACTGCATAACATACACCTAGGCAGGAAATCCCTAAACAAAACTATAGCACCAGAAAGGCAAGAGCAGTAATAGAGTTTATGCAAAGGCAATATACACAAACTAAAAGTCAAAAAGATCTAGGACTAGTGTAGCCCAGTCTCCTGGGATTACCGTTTCCTGGCCTCATAACAATGTAAATCCCCTTTAATAAGTGGACAGTTAACTTAGACTATGCCGAGTATGTTATATTGTTCATTGTGCATGTTTAATAAAGTTCAGGACTAGCCTGTGTTTGTAAGGGGGGGAGGGGGCTATGACAGTGAATAGGCCGGATTACAAACCCCTCCGCAGTGAAGGAGGGGAGTTCTTCTTTATAGTAGAGAGTGGAGTAAGGGGTTATTCTGGAATAGTCTTGACTGAGCCACTAATTGAGCCAGCTGTGCTGAAGTAGGGATATCTTGAATACCTGGCCTGTTTGCGGCCCTCGAGGACTGGAGTTGTGCAGGCCTGTTCTAGGGGATAGGGTACTAAGGATTTGTGATTCAGTGTATGTATCCTGCAGGTCAATGAACCTCAGTCATACCAACACCTGGCGTAGTATTTGAAGCATGGCTATAGATCAAAGAAGTGTCAATGAGGTGCATCCTGAAACCTCAGGATCCTCTTCGACTGGAGGCGCTGATACCTAGAGAAACAATGCGAGCCTGTCCTGATGTCCTCCCCACAACATCGCGGAGATCTCCTGCCTCCTGTTACCACTCAGGTATGAAACAACAAACACAGAATACACCAGTAGCAAGACCATTTCATACAGCAGCGGTGCACAAAGTGGGGGGCGCGGCCCCCAGGGGGGACGGGAGATTTTGCTGGGGGGGGGCGGCGCGGGCAGTTGCAGAGGCCCCGCGCTCTTTCCCCAGGCATTTAAATTAAATGCCGGGGGATCGTGTGAGGCCCCTGCAACTGTTTACTTACCGGGATTCAGCCGTCTGTGTTGCGTCGCCATGGCAACGCGGCGTCAATAGACGCCGCGTCACCATGTGACCTGACGTCACACACCCACGCAGCGTCCTCCGACGCGGATGAAGGTAGGCATGGGGGCGCGAGAGCCGGGGGCAGAGAGACAGGGGGGCGCAGCACAAAAAGTTTGCGCTCCCCTGTCCTAGAGGGTGTGGGAAAGACGGCTACACTAGTTAACATGACCCAGAGAGTGGAGAAACATATATGAAAAGGGGACAACAACAATACAAAACACAAAGACTAGGTACTGGGGGGGAAGTCGATGGTGGCGTGGCAACGCGGTCGCAGGAGTTGTTAATTACTAACTATTCATTGAACTTAAACACACAACCCCAGCAAGCTCTAACCCCAAAACCCACCACATCTATATATCTCTCTATCTATGATGTGGTGGGTTTTGGGGTTAGAGCTGTCTGGGGTTGTGCGTTTGTTAATTTTATTTTCAACTGATATCAGTTGGTTGGAGGCCCCTCCTCCCAGGTTTTAAGCTCACCCCTCCCCACTTTTTAAGCAAGGAAGGTTCTTTCATTATGCTGTATGGATGGACTCACTGTAGTCAATCTCCCTCCACAGAAGTAAGAGATTTTTTTAGCAGGTTAGTTAGTGTTAGGACCTGCAAAGTTTGGTCATGCCTAGACATTGGCGTGCAGGCTTACAGCATTTTGGCCAAATGGGTTAACCAAATGACCCTTATTTATGAGAATATTATTATTGAAGTATTTAACTATATACCAATGACTATATATTTTGTCATATTGGATGTATTCATTGAACTTACCTATTATTTGTTGTACAAGTACTAGGAAAGAAATGAATTGCAGATAAAGAAATGTTAAATTGAAACAATGTTTCGACCAAAGGTTAATAGTTTACCTTTATATAAAATAAAGAGACATATTGACCATTTATGATCTTAACAAATGTTGACAAATATATGTAACTAGCTGATATACCCGGCGTTGCCCGGGATGTAATGTTCCCGCACTTTTTTTTTTTTCCCCCTCTCTTTTTCTCTCTCCCCCTTACCCCGTCTCCCTCTCTCTTCCCGTCTCCCCCCTCTCTCTCTCTCCCTCTCTTCCCGTCTCCCCCCTCCCTCGTCTACCCCCCTCTCTGTTTGTCCCCCGTTCACATCAATCCGATCCCCCCATTTACAGGTCCGGTCGTCCCCCCCACCCACCCTTTACACCTTCATGCAGTTTCTGTGTGCGTCAGTCAGTGTGTGTGTGTGTATGTGTGTGTGCGTGTGTGCGTGTGTGCGTGTGTGCGTGTGTGCGTGTGTGTGGCTGGCAGTGTGTGTGTGTGGCAGGCAGTGTGTGTTTGTGTCAGGCAGTTTGTGTGTCAGTCAGTCTGGTGTGCCCTCCCCCCCCCCCTCTCTCGACTGTGTGTGTGTTCTGACTGTTCCCCCGTCACCCCCGCCGCCCCCCCGTGCGGAGAAGCTGAATGGGGGGGGACCCCGGCGGTAATACGGGGCCCGAGGAGAAGAGCTGAGAGGGCAGGCGGAAGGCGGCAGTGTGTGAGAGGTGGCGTCGGCGACTCGGCGTGAGTGCATCGGGCGGGAGGCGGCGTGAGTTTGGCGGGCGGGAGGCGGCGTGTCGAGAGGTGAGGTGGAGGAGGCTTGCTTTTGGTGTGACGGGGGGGGGGGGGTTTGAGGTGAGGCGGCGGCGCCGAGGAGTGGGTGCCGATGCTCATGGGTAGCGGTGCTGGTGGCGCCGGAGTGTCTTGGATTTGCTGTAAGGGGGGGGGGTGTGGGGAGAGGTGAGGCGGCGGCACCGAGGAGCGGGCGCCGATGCCCATGGGTAGCGGTGCTGGCTGCACCGGGGATGCTTGGGTTTGCCGTGAGTGGGGGTGGGTGGGGAGAGTTGAGGCAGCGGCACCAAGTAGGGGGCGCCGATGGCCATGGGTAGCTGTGTCGGCGGCGGGTGAGTTCATAGAAGCACGCAAATCAATGAGTTGTGAGGGGACGAGGGCGGGCCATGGACCAATCTGATTGGCCAGAGTGTGAGTGACAACCCAACTGACCAATCAGCTTGTCCATAAGCACAGCAAATATACCTTTAAAAAAATAAAATTATATATACACACACACACACATATATATACACATATACAAGGCTTTCAATAAAAAAAATACTATTAAATTTAAAAAAAAAGGAAGGTGCATCATTTGGGGATTGAAGGGTGCAAGAAACCATGGTCAAACCTAATACATGCATACAAGCGCTGACCTCCCGGGTCGTGTGCATTTATCCGAGCATTACCAACCCGTACTTGCTCATTCTCTTTGGCGACTAGATAACTAACCCCTTTTACCTCACGGTTTGGCAACTGAAAAAGGGACATTTAAAAATAAATAAATTATTATTGATAACCTATACAAATCTCAGCCAAAACCTATACAAATCTCAGCCAAAACCAAAACTGAAGACATCTACATGGGTTAACTCCTGCACTTCCAGTGGGGCCAACAATGGCAGCGAAATTCATTTCCACATGCAACGTAGGTAATTAACAAGTCACAAAATCAGAGAGTACATGTTATGTACAAAAGTCTCATCTCAGATAAAACATTACAATCATTACAGCAGCAAATATGTAAAAAAAAAAAAAAAAATCGAAAACAAAAAACGGCAAGATGTAGAATGATATATCAACAGGCCTGCTAAATTAATGATACAATGCAGAAAAAAGTCTAGGTATTATGATTAAATATCACACGACATGACAAATCCTACCTCAGAAGATATGCACTTCAATACAATAGTGCACAGATGGTAGCTTAAATTGTCAGGGGAAAACCATGATCTTTTCAACAGAAGTATTTTGTTCAGATATGGTCACTGTTTTCTTCTTAGAAGTGGTATCACTGCTTTATCACTTTCCCAGCTGTTTCCCTACCTTCTTTTCCAATTTGTCAGAAGCAAAGTCAAGTTTATTCTGCTGGCAAAGCAACTCAAACCCTCACAACAGTATTCCCAGACAGCATATTGTCATTCACAATGCTTAAATAGTCCCCTGGAATTTGAGGTATTTGGTAGACCTACAAAAAAAAATTAAAAATGGCAAAAAATAAAAACAAATAAACTTTCTAAAAGGTTCTTCAATAACTGCACACCAAAGAGATTTAAATTTGAGATATTATAGGCATTTGTAAAGAAAAATACATAATTCACGGTTTCTCATTTCCTCCAACTGAATTACTCTCACTTTAGTTTTCTGATTAAAAGGGGTAGTTCAACTTCGTGAGCAAAACATTTTTAAGTAACCATCTTGCTTCGTTCCATCTTGTAAAAAGGGAATGTACAGTATTGCTTTTTTGTCAGGATTCCTGGATTCAAGCATATTAGCTACTAATCTGTTTTAGAAATGGCACCATAAGAGTGTTACAAAGCGGACAAAAAGATACAGATTCCTACTTGCCTCAAAATCAGGAGGAGGCCTGGCGGTCCCAGATATACCCTATTTCCTCGATTCTAAGAAACACCTTTTTTCCGATTTTCACATGCCCGAAATCAGGGTGCTTCTTAGAATCAATGTATTAAAAAATATTTTTTTTTTGAAGTGTCTACAGTACTAACCCCCTCTTTTCACCTACTTTCAGGAGAGGTCCCATGTCAGCGCAGGATGAAGCGGGCGGCGGTGGCATGAGGGGTCCCACGTCTGCAGATGGTTGAAGATGCACAGCGGGTGGGAGTGCGGCAGGTCAGGTCCCAAGTCTGCAGGTGAATGAAGAAAAGGAGACAGCGGGTGGGCTTGCGGTGGCAGGAGATCATAATAGCAGAACAGATGAGCAGGAGCAGAGCGGCATAGGGGAACGGCTTGGGAGGTGAACACTAACAACGGAAGTTGACCGGTGTCTGAGTTCCGGTGTTACAGTGTGCACCTCCCAAGCCGTTCCCCTATGCCGTTCTGCTCCTGCTGAGCTCTCCTGCTATTATGATCTCCTGCCGCCACCACCGCAAGCCCGTCCACTGTCTTCTTACCTTCATTCACCTGCAGACTTGGGACCTGTCCTGCCGCCGCACTCCCGCCCACCCACTGTCCATCTTGAACCATCTGCAGAGGTGGGACCTCTCCTGCCGCCGCCACCGCCCACTTCTTCCTTCGCCGACATGGGGCATCTACTGAAACAGTGAAAAAGTAATTTTCCTCGATTGTAAGTGCGAAATCGATGGTGCGTCTTACAATCGAGGAAATACGGTAACACAAAAATAGTACTTGGCACGCCACGTGAAGCAAGTGAATGTACAGGCATCCTCCACCCAACGTTTATTGTTGGGTGGACACAGAATCCCCATATGTCAAGTCTAAATATTTACCTGCTCCTTGGTTAGGGGAGAAAAAAAATTAAAATTAAAAAGCCCAGCAAATACCCTCCATCGTAATTAACTTTACACTAAGTATCTCGTTATCAGCCACGTCAAAGTATAGGTTGATTGCTTCTTCCTCTAAGTTGGTTCCCATATTTAAAAGACCATAACTTCCCCCCCCCATCATATTTTTGATAAAGTAGAAATATCCTCAATTTTGGTAACTTCATATTTGAAGAGGAAAGATCCTTAAATTCAACCACATTTGCTCCAAATATTTGTTGCCTGTTTCTGAACTATTTTGTCACTTCCAAATTAAAGGCCTCGCTCAGACAGGCCGCGTTGCGACGTGCAGACGCTTAGGTGCGCGCGTCGCAATTTCTGGTTGTTTGGTGGGAGTTTTCAAACTGTAAACTCCACCGGCGGCAAAGTGCAGCGTTGTCGCTGCGACATTTTACCGCCACAACCAAACTTGAAATTTTGTGCTACAGTCGCGTGACGTGAGCTGGTTCAGCCAATAAAGGCGAACCAGCTCTGTGACGTGTGAGTTACGCCCCCGCCACGCCCCCAAACGCCGCGACCCAACTCCGGCAGTTTGAGCAGAGATCGCTGGACTGCAGCAGCGCGCGGCGGAGGCGCGAACGCAAGCACGCTGAAGGAGCGGTCTGTCTGAGCGAGCCCCAAGACACTTTGTGCTACCTACAGTACTTACCCTTCCCAGGATTTTTCTTTGACAACAACCTTTGAATGTATGTTGATGCAAATAAAAGGTCTGGTATCCATAAATATATCAAGAATTGGTGGTACATTTGGGTAGTCTGTCTGATCATATGTATAGGCAAAGATGGGAGATCGATTTACAGGCAGAAATATCAAACGATTTGGACTCCAAATCACGTTGCATATGCAATATATTTAAACAAGTCTATTTAACAAGTCATCAGACCAGTGTTTTTCAACAAGGGTTCCTAGGAAACCTTGGGTTCCCTGGGCATCCCTAACATTTTCTGCCCATTTGAAAATTGTATCAAATACAGAAGACTTTATAATGCATCTGATCACAGAGATGCTATTAGAGATGTTTGGGGGTTCCTCAGAGTTTCACTTAGGATTCCTTAACAAAACAAAACAAAAAAAACAAGTTGGAAACCACTGCATCAGATGCATCTTTATTCACACAAATTCGCAGTATCCCAAGTCAGTGCTGTTTTCCTGTTAACTAAGAGTCCCCCAATATACATAAAACCAGTACTTTATGGGGGGGCATCAAAACATGCCCCAACCTGGCACAGAAAAATCACACTTTGTCTATGTTAAAGAAAAGCACAGTGTACATGATCAGTCTTTCCGTTAGTAATGGCTATAGGAAGAGGAGAATTACCATATTCTTAGATCTGGTTTGTAGTAATACCATCAGTTTAGTAGATCTTGCAGCATCAAATTTAGCCCCCTTTCAAGTTTTCAGATGCTTCAATTAACCATGTGGTATAGATTACATTGATGCCGACCATTTAAATCCCCAAAACATAAGGTTTGGTCTGGCTTACAAACATGCTCAATATCCAGCACAGTATACACACACACACACACACACGTTGCTAGGACATCAATGTCCCAGAAGCATGAATATAGCTATTCCACTGTAAACCTAAATAACCATCTTGAATGTTGCAGATAAATTAAACACGGCACGTTCATTTAACAATGCTTTTGAATACATTAAAATATGCTTCATGGAGGAAAGGCAGTTACAAGACAAGCCTAAACATATTGCATAACATATATTTAACACCATTTTACATTTGCTGGAAACAGAAGAAATAGGATAGATAGGATAGATACACACACATTTGCAATGCACGCCAAGAATCCCAAATGTGGCAAATTTCACTTCCAGGCTTAATCACCCTGAATGGCTTACTGCCACAGAAAGGTTTAACATCCATAAAATAATGAGAATAAAATGGGATACCCCACAAGAAGCACCCATGCAGAACATTACAGCAATACGATAGAAGGGGTACATTCAACATGGTCGGATGCTGGGCAACACACACCATTCCAGGGTTTACTGGCAATTAGTCAGATTAGGGTGTAATACCCTACACTCCACTTCAGTGAACCCTCGATAAAGTCAAAAAAGCCCATACAGGAAAAACTCAAGATGCCACTTCCCTTATGGTCCAACGTTCCTTGAATTGAAAACTTAAAAACACAAGTTACATTTTGTTCATCTTAAGTGTACTTACTTTAAAAAACAATGTGTATGCACATTGGTTAAGGTAATAAGACAGAATGTTAACACTGCCTTACTGGTAGTGTTCTGCATAGGTGTTTCTCGCCATCGCCCCCAGACATTTGCCGTTCAAAGTCTTAGTTGCCGTATCGGTCCTGGAGGAGAAGTGTACATAGGTTGTACGGAATGATACCTATATATTACAGTTGTTTATAGGATTAAACTAAAGTGTACAAAGCTCTCATATTCTCAAATGTCTCGTCTCCGAGTGCACACTGAGACCTGTGAGGCATAGCCATAGTACGTACATCACGTATCATTTATCACAGTTCACTTTATGGTGCTTCAGATGCAGTGGCAATTTAACCTAATGTGGGGAGGGGAGGATTCTGTTGGCATTTCAGTACTACTAGTTAAACGGAAGATGCATTATTAACTGGTATGATCCTCATCAGAGAATGAAAAAAAATAAACTAAAAAAGGAGCAGGTTGAAGGTCCTCTCTAGAATGTTTCAATCCACACATGCTTTCTTAGGAAACCAAACATCACGTAAACACATTTGTTGTATTTGTGTGAAAAAGTCACTTGTTACCTAGATATATCAAATTAAAACAGATCAGTACCATTGTTTTGGTCCAAAGAGGGGGCTTGGCCCTTTAAAATGGTGAATCATGCTTTTTGGGAAGTCTTCTAAATCATTTCCCATCCAATGTATTTTAAGGAGTCATTGGCGACATGGTTGGCTCTCCATTACATAATAGTCAAGATGGGATACTTGCACACTAGCAAGTGTGCACTTATACTTCCAACTTCAATATTTGTGTTCTTTATCTCCAGTACTGATATTTGGCTAAAACCTGCTATAATTCTAGTCTTAGGCTGCGGTCCCACTGGCGCTGATCGCGCTCATGCTTGAGAGCGGTGATGTCACCAATTCTCTAAGCATGAGCGCCGGGTGTCCTGCCTATTTTGCAAGCGCGCGCGGGGGGCGTTGCGGGCAAGTTGAGTCTGCTTGAAAGTTACATTTTTACACCGCGTGAGTGGGGACAGGACAATTTGAATTGCCGAAACTAAACTCGGCAAGCGCAGCGTGCTCAGAGGTATCGGGGCCGCAGCCTTAAGCCGCGCGCATAGTGCCTGCGACGGCGCCCAAAAACAAATGCTTTGCCGCTGCGTGCGCTTATAGTAAGCGCAACGCGACAATGCGAAGGAGCGACGTTGCGTCGCGGATTTTAGAAGCAGGCAATATTTGATTTTTCAAGGGCTGTCGCCTCATGTGACAGTCCCTGAACCAATCAAAAGCCAGTAAAGCAAAATATAACTTTCGCTAGTGGCGACGGCGACGTGTCCCATCGCACTATAGGCGCGGCCTTAGTCTGTTCACAACTACAACAAAGTTACCAGCTATTATGCTACAAGACTTTGAAGATCCTCAGTCACCAATGGTTAAAAAAAAAAAAAAAAAGTAATCAACTCGTTATATATATCTGATAGATGATGTTAGAACAGTCCCTTTAACAAATATCTTAGTCATTTTGCACCCATCACCTACCTCTAAAAACAATTTAATGGAATAAAGGACACCAGCGTTTTGATCAACACTTCAAAAATGCTAAATAATTGGACATCGAGTAGCTTGAGGTGCCAAGCAATTGTTCTGCCTTTCAATACTGAACTGACTGGGGCAGGCTAGGTTTGTTGCTCCCATTATTTTATTGTAATTGTACAGTCGAAATCCTAGTTACAATCAGTCCCTGCCCGAAGGAGATTACAATCTCCTTATTTTGCTATATTTTAAACTGAAGTGGTGACCATATGGCAGTGGTCTCTTAAGTCATGTAGGTTGGTTTGAAGTCTAGCTCCTTTTGATCTTGGGCCAAGTCCCTTCATCTAACTGGGACTCTGCTACCAATATTTATATTACAAACTCTTTAGGGCTGGAACTCACTGTGGGAATATGAAAAGTTAAAAGCGTTGTAAAAAAATAATTAGTTTTACTTGAACCAGAATGTATGAAACTTGACACCAGTAATAAAATTTGAAAGGCACACATGGGATACCCCAAAACTGATAGGTGAATATTGTGCAGGACTTGGCATAGCCCCACAGCATAATAGTGTTAACCAGTGACAAACTTCCCAATGATCATCTGGTAAATAAACAAAAAGAAAGTCATTTTATTAACACGTTAAAAAAGTTTCTGTAAGCATAGTTCATCACACGCTCTGACTGCTGTACCTATTTAGTAGGTACACTACATGATTTTGGCTGCTGTAAGAGCAGCTGTACCTATAACACAAAGTTGTGTGTGAGGTAAACTGCAGAGGTTATGGGACTTCTGTAGGAATTGCTTGGAAGTACCTCCATCCAGCACAAGTAGAGGAACAACATTGGTACCTATTTCATACCCACACAATTTTAGTATCTGCTTTAAGACACTTAATATGTAGTCCACATGGTACCCTTCATTTCTACAACACGCAATATACATGAGAACTATATTAAACAAATATTAGGACATAAAGTATTATGCAGCGGGATCTTTAGACCTTTTGATGGCGAGTATGTCCATTTCTACTCAGACAAAAATGTAGAATAACCCATCCCCTATTCCAAATTAAAACTCCCAAATGTAGAAACTAAAAAACAACATTTTGTTTAAATAGCACTAAAAAAAAGTATTGTTTACATACAATGTGGGCAACACACACGTATATAAAACAGACATGTATAGCAAGGTTCTGCTTATGGGAACTTTGAAACTTTTTGGTGTGTGTATATATATATATATATATATATATATATATATATATATATATATATATATATATATATATATATATAACACACACAGCTAAATGACAGGGATATCCAGTGTCACTCACTTGTTGCTGGCTGTGGCTGACATTGGCAGGGCTGGCAGGACTGCCCCTCAGCACAGTGATGTGCAGTGTGAGCAGCAGGAGTCCCAGCAGCAGCAGCAGCTCCGCCGCCAGCCGCACCATCCTCTTGATGCGTCCAGCTTTCAATGCCCGGTCACTCGGGCCGGCCGCGCCCCCGCTCTCCGCATCCAGGGGAGCCGGCTGGGTGGAGGAGCCGGAGGAGCCACCGCCACCACCGCAGCAGCACCTCGGAGCCACTGCGGGACAGGAAGGAACAAAGCCCCAGGGAAAGCAACGGGGGGGAGGGGGCGAATGAGGATCTCTCTAGCCCGGAGGGGGAGGCTGATCAGCAGCAGGCAGGGCTTCCCTGAGCCAGCTGAGATCCAGAGATAACATGGGCTGCTTCCTGCACCCCAAACAGCCCCCGAAATAACGTCTCCCACCAAGAATAAAGTGTGCACAGGTAAAACGAGGGGTTGTAATATCCGGCTAAATTAAATGGAAGGGTACACGCACACAGAGCCCACTCTGTCTCCTATCGCTGCAGGAGGAGGGTAGGTGCCCAGCTCCCAGGAGTGGGCGCACATGGAGACGTTTCTTGCAGTAAATATGCCAATCCAGTGTGTTTGGGTCTTTTATTGTCCGGAAAACTGATCCCGTGTCCCCACGTGCAGCCTGGGGTGGGAGAATTTAAACGCTCTCTCAACACAAGTTTAGTGGGGAAAATGCTATGTAGATAAAAGCGGTGGGGTTTTTTTTAGCCCACAAAAGGTGATTCCGGGTAAACTAGAGGTTTGTAATCCTAGATGTGCAGGCAGGTTGGGGTGAGGCTTCTCCAGGTGCTGCTCCTCTGGGTTGCTGCTGCTGCTGCAGAGGGTCTCGCCCCTCTCTTGATCTGTAAGGACACAGCAGAAGTTTCATGCACTTCTATCGGTCTCTGTCTCATCCCCATGCGACTCGGAACTACGTGCTGTGTGTGCTGCAGAGTGGCTTTTATCCAGCACAGCAACTCCTCGCGTGCTACCTATACAGTAACCCAACTAACTGGCCATTAACAGGTCTCACTTTATGTTTATTACAAAGAACCCATAGAAAAGTCTCTCTTTAAGTACAGTATGTGATACCTGGCACTCAGCACATACCTTATAGCATGTTCCGCTTTGCAAAGTGAATGCTAAACAACATTAAAAAAGAAATCCCACTTTCTGTATTTCCCGCTGCAGTTGTTTGCAAGCTGCCCACGCCCCCTTGAGACCCGAGCCTGGATTGCAGAGATCCGGGCACAGCACACCTACCACAAGGCGCGCTAGCAACTAACTGCTCTACTCTGTGTCTTAAAGCAGATAAACGCACTGCGTGTCTACTGGGTTTTATATAGTGCACTCCCAGAGCTTGTTGTTGATCTGTTACCCCTCCCCCTGTCATTAACCCCCCCTATTCTCTCTCAGATTTCTCTCCCCCGTGGAGCTTGCTCCAGCTCAGCCAGTGTTACTTTACAAACAATCTCCCTCACTCACCACAGGGGGATGCAGATATCCCCCACTTTATACAGTTATCACATATTTTACCAGGAAGAATAAAATAGATACACACTATCTGAACCTCTCCTTGGTCAGAAGTACAATGTACATTTATCCTATTGCCCAGCTAGGCAGCTGTTAGCTTTGTACACTTCTTCACAGTGACTTGATCTTATTGGACTCTTTTCTGCGGATAAAATAAATAGATAAATAATAGTTGCAGGTCTCTCTGGTATGGATGAGGTCAGATTAAACTGTAGCCTATTATCTGCATGGAATAATAATGTCGATTGTACAATGTACAGCACAGTGTGCACTGACAGCTTTATAGAAAGAAAAAATGTATATTAAAAATAAAAATTTCCATTGCTATCCAGGTAGGTGAGGAATTGGGTGCAAATTATTAACAGTAACAAGTGCCCACAATTGCTACTGTAAATGTCCTTAGAATGTACAGTACTTACGGGGTAATTCTATAGCTGCCGCAGTGGCAGCTCGAGATGGCAATGGGGATTTTCAGCCTAAAACGCCCTGAACGTTTATTTTCTGCTGATATAGAATAAGGCTCTAAAGTTTTAGCCACAACTGTCCGAAGCCGAATGTATCCATATTCCACTACTTTAAAGGTGCAATCACTTAAACATTTCAGACAGGAATGTATCTCACCAAGGTCCAGATGCACATTCAAATGAATGGAAGTAAAGGAGTGCTAAAGCTTTTGTGGATCTGGGGGAAAGTGTTTAATAGCCTTTTTTATTTTCCGCATCTCTCAGAACAACTTATTATACACTATACAAATGTAGCACCCTTATATATTTCTATGGCCTGGCATGTGAGTCCTGGTAACAGCAGGGAGTGCCAGGGTTAATAAGTCACAAACACAAACACATCTCCTTGTGTTTCAATAATGTAGCAACTTACAGGCACATGTCGGGGCCTGGAAGGTGCTGGGACCACATGACAGGATGAGGGCCTTGCTACATTAGATTCTGCCCAGTTCATCCCTATCTAGGGGTGAGTTCCAGTCTTTCTCTTATGGGGAAGGAAGAATGAGTGTGTCCAGTCTAGCTGGGGGCCTCTGGCTTCTTGGGTAAAGGGAACTTAACAACATCCAGGGAGAGACGGATCCCAGAGGAGTTCCCTGCGTGGATCGTTCTATAATAGAGGGACCCCAGGGAATACACCACGCCGTTCCAGATGGAGATGAGCAGACCAGGCAGGCTAGAACAATGGACAACCCTCATGGCCTTGGTTAGGCTAGATCCCCGCTGCCTGCTGCAGCGCCGCCGCAGGGACAAGAACCCGCCACTCAATGGCGTCGGGCCCACTAACTACCTTGCCCGCCGTGTTGTGTGAACAGATTTCCCTGAAGACAGGAAATCTGTGCTCACAGCTCGCGACGGAGCGCTGGCCACGCCCTCCGGCAGTTCAGCCAATGAGGGCGAACCTGCTAGTTGACGTCATGGCCGCGCCCCCACCACGCTCCCCCTGTCTTTCCCCCTGCAGCTCACCGCAGACCGGGGATCCCAGCTGCACGCGGCGCTAGCCTGGCAGGCGCGGCGTGCAGCGTCGACACCAGGTCCTCAGCCTTGACAGACAGGGATGAGATTCCGGAAGATGCAGGGTCTTAGAACATAGGTAACCAACAGAGGCTACCCTTGCAGGGAGTAGGTGGAACCATACTCTCTGTGCAATATAGGTCTTGAGGTCGTAGTGTTCTCCGTGTAGGCATGGAACTCCTGTCTGGAGGGGGAGAGGTTACTCTGGCGTAAGGGCCCTATTCAAGAAGGTTCATCTGAAAGCCTGTCCTGATGCTGCTGTCTTGTCCTGTGCTATTTGCTTGTACTACGATAACTATTCACTGACTCAGTGCGTGGGTTCCTAAAGCCTGTTGTACATTCAATAAACATCAACAAGTTGCAAAGTTCCTGGTGCCCTTTTTCTATTCTTGCACCTGCAATTTCCTCCTAACAGCCTTGGCCTGACCCCACGAGGGAAAAAAAAGACCCCGAGATAAGAGGTAACAACTGAGCTACACAAATTAGGAGCCGGTCTAAACCCTGTCATAAAGATATATATATAGACTGTTATTCATGTACACCCTTTCTCTATTCAGCCGGGTGGGATAGGGGGTGTTAAACAAATGTAAACCATTATTTCATATGGAGCATGAGTGGCCCACTCCAGTCCTGAAGGGCCACCAACAAGCCAGATTTTAAGAATAGCCCTGCTTCAGCACAGATGGCTCAATCAGTGGCTCAGTCAAAGACCCCTTACTGCCCATTCCAGCATGGCCCATGATCTTTTAAAGTGCAAACTGGAAGAAAAATGTAATGTCATCCTTCAGTAAACCATGCTATGTTCTGTTTAGCTGTGTCTGTCTTTTTTTCTAATATTGCACTTCAGATATTTCTACGTGTAGGTTTTAGATATTGGGGAATAAATAGAAAATAGTTGCCAGTTCATCCATATCAGTTAAAAACTAGGCCACCTTTGCTGAAGCAGGGATATCATTAAAACCTGTTGGTGAGCCTCCAGGACTGAAGTTGGCCAGTTTGAGGGACTATTTTTCTGCTTAAATTGTCAAATATGAAGAGATAATTTTTCTATTTTGTCCATTACAGTATCTTACTTTTATTGTCTATTTATTTAGAACTACAGTAGTTTGGCAAAAAGAGCCATATAATAGATGAGAGTTAAGGAGATATGGAAGGTGGGAATGGCAGATGTGTAGATCTGTGCATATAGAAGGAGAAGAATAACCACAAGAAATGATGCAGCTTTTCTAAAGTGTGAAATCAGTTACGTTTTAGAAAACTGCCATTTATAATACTTCAAGTAACATTTTTATTTGCATCATATTTTAAATGTAAATGGGATGACGATGTAATGCCTAAAATGTACGTTCTAAACTAAACATTTATTTACATGTATGAGGGCATTTACATTTCTTGTTTACATTATTTTATTTGTATATGCTAACAGGATATTAATGATTATTTTTTCCAATTTGCTATCTGCATCCGCCTTTTTTGAACATCTGCACATCTCTGATCGGAGAAATAAAATTACAAATGTTCTAATTCGAGATATTTGCACACATCATTTTGCAATGTATCACCTTCATTGTAGTATTGTGTCACTAACATCTCAGTCACTAAGATATTATTACCATTGTTCTGCATTCATTTTATTATAAACAATAGCAATATCTTTTCTTATACAGTTATGCAATGTAATGTATCATAATTCCCTGCCACATAGAGTTTACAATCTAGATTTTGGTGCTTGAAGCCCAGGGAGATACTGTAAATTGACTTCCCCATGTTTTCACACTTGCTGGGAGAGGTGACACTAAGGTTTCAACACGTCTCCAAGATTCAAAGGTGACATTCTGGCCACTAAGCTAAATCTTCAGCACTTTTTTTCCCCTGCCATTCATCATCTTCTATACATTATGTAATATTGTAGTTAGCAGAATGTTTTTGTTTCATTATATATATATATATATATATATATATATATATATATATATATATATATATATATCACACACACAGTACAGTATGCATTTTTATGTGTGTTATTTTGTGAGCTGTCCCACATCTGTCCTCTAGAGCTTGCAAGAGAGATGAGGGAAAGTCAGTGTGAATACAATTGCTAAGACATTCGTGTTAATCTATTCTTGAAAGAAAAGGAGATTCAATTTAACACAGGGAGAAATAAGAGTTGACAGTCTGACTGGGGACCAGAGGTCACAACATATTTTGAAATCGGAGGAATAATAAACTGTAGGAAACTATGGTGTGCACCCTGAACATTATGCATACAGGAGGTTCATTGTGGTTTTTTAATTTTTGCCATATGGTTTGTAAGTATCATCTCTCTAAGAGTTCTGTGGGATTTCTATATAGAAACGGAAATATGAATCAGAAGTGGGAAAGTGGCCCTGATTCTCTGGGATTGTATAGGGATTTGCAGATGGTGCCTGGCTGAAAGGCATAATCTTTTAAGATGAAGAAAAAGGACCCTATTTTATTACCCCGAAAAAGCTATGCAGTCTCCCCCAACCCAGTACCCTAATGAACACAGACATGTATGGAGGAAAACTGCCACAGCTTTTAATGCAGATAAAAAAAATAAATGAACCGTAAATGTACCATCCTGGGTTGGTATCCTTCAAGCTTGCAGTGCTCGGGCTGGACCCCTCACTTGCACATTGTCGATCATCAGCCTGACTCGGAAAAAAAAAACACTGAGACCACCAGGAATGACAGAGACGACCTTCACACCAACCCACAATTTACCAAGAACATCCACCGCTGTCGAGGCCATTTATCCAACTACCTTGCAGCTCCGACACATGTTATTGCCCACTCCAGAGCATCCTGAAGGCTCAAGTTAAATATGTCAACGCTAATTTCTGATAAATGGATACCATATACACCTTATATACCCTGTCCCTTCAAGCTCTGTATGACACTGTTACGCCGGTGCTGCCCGCAGACCAGACCCGTCCCTTATATTGAGGTGGGGACGTATATGTGCACGCACCCGCAGAAAAAGGAGCGTGTCCGGAGTGTGGTGTTTTAGGCATTGCCAGGCCGGGTGGTGTTAGCTTTAGCAATACTTGCCGGTTCCGGTAAAGAAGAGCCGTAGTCGTTGCTGTTAGCCAAGGTCAGGGTTTTGAGAATTCCGGAAGGTCGATATCCAAGCAGGGATCGAGAGCCAGAGGTTGACGTCCGCCAAGCCAAGTCGTGAATGAAGAGAGAAAGTGCCAGAGTAGACATCCTCAAGTGGAGACTATGTCGAGCGATGTGGGAATGGTAGGACAGGCATTATATAGTGCGGCTGGCGAATAGGAAGAGGGGGCAGACCTGGAGGAGTGTATGGAGCTGTCCTGGATAGGCTGTCTAAAGAAGAATACAGGTGATCAGTCTTAGAGCCTGATTGTAGGCTGTATGTGTGTTGGGGGCGGGGCCTCACTGCAGGAGCAGTGAATAAATTAGCAAGATCCGGCGCGCGCTCTGTAACGAGTGAGGGCGCGCGCCCATGTACAGCAGCAGCCGCCATAGCTCGAGCCGTCTGCGTCTCAGCGAGCGCCCGCCGGAGACGAGGAGGGAGTCCCCCAACCATGGAGACCGGACGTCACCGGCGAGAGGGGCGCCCCGCAGTAGCGGGCGCAACATGAAGGGAGGTCACGCCTTACAGACACCTGCTGAAGCAATAAACCTAACCATAGACCAATTACATAAAAATATAGTATTTGTGGGCAGAAAATAACCACTTGGCCCACCTAGTGCCCTGTTGGATCCTTCGTTTTCTTTCATATTTAGGTCAACCTTATGTGTATCCCAAGAATTTCTGAATTCCCTTGCTGCATTAGCCTCAACCACCTCGGCCGGGAGGCTATTCCACACGTCCACCACTATTACTGTGAAGAAGTCCTTCCTTATATTTCCTCTGAACCAACCACCCTTCAACTTCAGAAAATGACTTCTTGTCCTCTCCGATCTGCTCCAGACACAACTGAAGAATGTTTACGAATTGAAAATGGGAAGATGGCACCTAAACCCCCAATGGACATCCCACCAGTTCCCTATGACTTATAACCTCTATCAAGTGCTGCACCAGGCATAACTGCGTACTCTTAGGCTAGCACCTGTCGGCCAACACCCATTACCTGCCTGATTAGTTTTGGAATGCCCAATCTTAAGATGCACAACCTTCTTCCCCAAATAAGTGTTTTCCCCTACATCCTTTTTAGACCTACTAATTATAATACTCCAAAAATGGTAACGCAAAGGCTGTTTGAAACAACATAACCTTGTAGTTCGCTGCACAAACAACCATAGCTGCTGTAACTAAACCTAACAAAATGAGTGTAATTGGCTTTTTCCTGTCCTTTGATATTGTTAACCTTTTCCAACCACCAAGCATTTGCATAATCGTGAAATGCTGTGTTACATTCCCCATGCCTGTAAGATGAAAAAAGAATGATATACCTACTAATTTATGCTCCATTGAGCCACCTTTCTCCCTGTACCATAGCATAAAGGCTACCAAACCCCTAAGAGGATTTTCGTCTGATCCCCAAATTCCCAGGCCACAGGTACCCACTTTCCCCATCCCTGTAAATACCTTTTCCATATACCAGCAGCCACTGAGGCTTGAATCAGCTCCCTCCCGATGATCCACAGATGATGGGAGCAACCTCCATTTCCCAGAGCTAAGGCCCGAAAGCTGAAAATGGAAACCGAGAAAATACATAAGCAATAACCATTTGACACCCCTGGAACATGGCTAGAATACAGATGTTCTGCTCGAGGCATGACAATTCTAGAGACCTGAGTAGCGTAACAACTGGTAGAGAACTGGCAGGCAAATTATTCACCGCACATACCACACCCATATAAATCGGATTTCAAATCCCATGGCTCAACCACCCCTACTCGAGGAAATACTTTTTTTTTTTAAAGGCGCGTTTTTGACATAACCTTTCTTCACCCAGGTAATGGGTCAGGGTCCACACCTCTTGCCTGAAAAGTATGCGACAAAACTAGGTGACCCTTAGTAAATAATGAAAGCTGGTTATTGTCTACAGCTTACTGAGGCCACATCGTTCGACTAATAAAGTGCTCCAAGAACAGTTGTCAGACCCCCAAATCCTTTATCCCTCCAGGTACACTCATGAGATGGCGAGACCTCTGAGACATGGTCGGCCATCTAGAAAACACCAGACACATGGCAGAGGCATGATGTTCCTAACAAAAATTAAATGACCTAAAAGAAATTGAAATAAACACAACCCTCCCTCAGACCTCTGAAAGTCCCTACCAACTCCTTTCATTCCTTGGGGGAAGCTGATAAACCATTTACATTGTATCCACATCAATTCATAGAAAACTGAAAACCTTAGCTAGAACTTCTATCCTATATTTTTGTTCCACCGGCGGTGAAACTCAACTGCCATACCTTGAAACTCCAAAATTAACATCCAGCATGCATCTTACAAGACTGAGCCCACAAACAGGAAATCACCTAAGTAATGCATGCCTCCCTGCAAACCCAGACTCTCCGTCACGACTAATCCAGAAATGCACATAATTTTTCAAAAATAGGTGCATGATATAGAGCAACCCACGGGAAGATAAAGGTCTACATATACAGTATATGCCCATCTAGTTTGCACCCCAGTAGGTGAAAACACCCTGGCAACAGTTGAAATGCTGACTCCACAGTATATTGACCTTACCCCACACAGAGGTGATTATGGTGGGGGGGGGGGGAGGGTAGAGAGGTGATGGTGATGAGACCATCCCCAAGGAAGAAATATGCTAATCCTTAAAAGGGGGAACTCAAAAGGGCTCACCATCCTTCCGAAGGCCATCCCCTTTTCTAAGCTTCCACTGCATTATGCTCTGGAACAGATTTTAGATTCTCTGAGACACAACCACCCCATACTTAAAATGAATCAAGAATTCCTTAGTAAATCCCACCCATAATAACTCCACTTCCTCCTTATTGAGATAATGTTTGAGCCCTACCCTCATCTTTTTGGCATATACAGAGGTCCTCACCCTTTTCTGGAGCTTCTCTCACTGCTCCTCTTCCAAGCACCGCTCTTTAGTTATCTACAACATTTGAGTGCTGAGTGGGCTTCCCCGCATTTGTGGAGAACATGCATCCATAACCCCACTTACACTGTGCCCCATTATACACCCAACAAAAACCTTTTTTTAACCATGGTTGAGCACTCAGCGTTCCAAGAAAGGGAGCTGATTACTGTGGCACCATGAAAGAAAGCCAAAGGTCCATCCCTGCATGTGTTCTTCTGGACAATGATCTGGCTAAACCCATCATACCACCACAAAGATCTTGTATGCCGCTCAGAAGGAGTCTAGCTACTTAACAAGGGCCGAGCAAAGCTCTTTTTAAAAAATATTTCCTGTTCCTAGTTTTCTTGGTCAATCAGTCAGTCATAATTGACAAGTTAATTATTTTCAACATCACGCAAAGGCAAACACCAGATATAGATTCAGCCTATTCAAGTTTTATAAATGTAAAAAGATGTTATATTTAAAACAGAAGTTGATTAAGTATGTCTCTGACAATTACCAGCCTGGCTGTCATTTAAACACACCCTTGTAGAATTATTCAACTACCTACTAAAAAATGCACTACTGTATTGCTGATGGGACGCTGATGCTAGTTTCTAGAGAAAAAGCATAATTGTGCTATTCACTTGCCTGTAATAGTTAAAGTATAAACTGACAGGGAAAAATTACTCATGGGGATAGGAACCCTGTTATTTGTACTATCTTAGGACGGACACTTTAGTCCAGATGTCTATCTGAGTACTTGCACATTCAGCCATTCTTAAAGTAGCAACCCGCCTGTGGGACATTCATTTAAAAAAAATTAAAAAAAAATATTTTTCGAACCGGGGTTGGCCACTGAGTTGAACGGTGCTAGTTTCAGGTCTGAGATAATTACTGGTAAAGGTGTTGGTGACGTGAGTCTCTGTTGGGAACAAAAAGCCCAATGCTACATCCAATTTGACAAAATATATAGTAATTAGTATATAGTTAAATACTTCAATAATAATATCCTCATAAATAAGGGTCATTTAGTGGTTACGCCTTGACGGCTTGCAGGCTTATATAAGGCTTTGGTCACAGGGTTTAACTAAATGACCCTTATTTATGAGAATATTATTATTGAAGTATTTAACTATATACTAATTACTATATATTTTGTCAAATTGTATGTAGCATTGGGCTTTTCTGTCTTTTGTTGTATACATTTGGCCACGCTCAGTAGCGTTCCTATTGACATAAATATATATATATTGTGACAGAAACCAGGGGATGGTAATAAATTCCGTATATAGGGCTCCCAGGATACTAGACAGTTTCTATCCTGTTTGGCCTGGGAGTGCAGCCTTATAATACATACACTCCATCCCACAGTTTGGCAAGCGCTGGAACTGAGGGATGAGAGATCCAGACCAGAGTTTGTCTGCTGCCTGATTTCTGTCACCTGTCATGCTAATTAGGAATCAGGTATGAAAGACTGATTTCCTGTTTGCTCTGGTCTCCCCACAAGAGCCAGGAGGCTGGAAGGCTGCTGAACTACAGAGGGGAGAAGCCTCTTCCCCAAACAGGTTCAATCTTTCTGTTCATTTGTGTAAGACTGCAAAAGTACCGTGTTTTGATGTTGGAAGTGGAAAAGCCACTTCCAACCCTGAGTCAGGGATATCTAAGTTAAGTTATCGCTCAGGTGAGCAGCTTTTGTTTTGATCTGTTTTCTGTTGTATGCACTGTGGCAGTCTCAGTGCCTGGGACTGAATAAACCAGGCATAGCCTGTTTAAAGGAACAGTACGTGACGCCTCATCATTTAACCTACCCTAAAAGACCGTGTTCTAAACAGTCCCGGACAAACGACGGAGCCCCGGAGTAAGCCGTTTGTCACAATATATATGATGTGGTGAATTTTGGGTTTAGAGCTTGCTGGGGTTGTGCGTTTACTCTTCAAGCCTCCCAGTCTGGTGGGCCAATAGGAAGCTGCAACATCATCGCTTGCAACTTCCTATTGATCAATGACAGCGGTCAGGATCAATATTACAGGGAGGGGGGGGGGGCACTGACAACTGTACAAGTAATTCATTTCGGAATTGTGAGTCACCAAAACTGAAAGTAGCATCTGACACCCTACCTTGTTTCAATATGTAATCAAATGCATTGTTTGTTTTTTTGGGGTGGGGGGATGGGGGCTGCTTTAATCAGAGCATACAATATGTAAACTCCACTTTTTAGCTCTCAGACTAATGACTATTGCTGAGGCGAGGGCTTGAGTTTCTTTTGATAACTTAGGCCTCAATTGTACCAGAAACTGCAGAGCGATCCGGTGGTGTCATCATAGCGACGTAGCAGCGCTACATGTGCACATGCAGATGTGATTTGTAGCACTACTGCAGAGGAGAAATGACCAGTTCATCACTTCCTGGTTTGTTTAAGATGCACTGTGATTGGCCTTGCCAACCACGTGATGCGGCCGTCGCTTGTGAAAAACAAAATCTCTTCATGAGACAGAAGCTCTGCAGTACGTCGCGGCACTACCGTCGCCATTGGTATGTGCTCTTTCATTGCATTTGATTGTTTTGTTTTGAAGCTGTGCGTCGTCGCGGCGTTGCACGTGATTTCTGGTATAATCACGACCTTAGTACACGCGGCCTACGGTCAGATGGCAGGAAAAATACAGACACAGTATACGGATGGTACATCAGTTTTACTGTACCACTAATTACTTGGGCAACCTGTGATCCTCAGCAGAGGATCACCACATACAACATACAATGATAATACAGTTCCCAATAATGCTGCGCATGTGTAAGTCAGTGTCAGTAGTGAGTTAACCACACAATACTGGGTATATGGGCTAAGTGATGGTGCTGGCACACCATGGGAGCTCTTTGTGTACTAACTGTTGCTGGCCTGTACTCCGTCAGGGGTCCTTTGGTACCACTGTGCTTTGTAGCCATCGAGGGTCCTCTCCGATGGCACTGGAACTCTTTATCACGTCCTCACTGTGTCCCGTTGCTCCTGCTGGCATGGGCACAATCTGAAATCCTCGACCAAAGCTGATAGCACTCAGGTCCGCGCAGATCTGCCCTCAACATGACCACCCCTTTTTTTAAAGGCTCATCTCTCTTACTCCCACTTCTTCCACCTTTTAGAGGCTCCTCTCCCTCTTACTCCCACTTCTTCCTCAGCCGTTATCATTGGCTGCTATCATGTCCATTAACAGTCACATGCCCATAGCGCATTGGAGAGGAACCTGCCATGGGGCAGTGTGAGTGTGTGGATCTCCTCACAAAGGGTGTTACATCCTCTCCCTGCTAAAATTTTAATGTCACCATCAACTGGGATAAAGTCCTTGTTGCACATGACATGTCTAATCGAACACATATCTTCCACTTTAGGTACAGAGAATCATTGGTACAGTGGAACCACACACACACATACCATTTTTACAGATTGCAATACTGTTACACCACATGGTCCCACAGCTCCCAGGGTCACCTATCTCTAGAGTCATAGATACCACCCATCTAACCGTACTAACCACGGGAATCTCTGTAGACACCCCCAGAGAATCGTAGGTCAGTCTCATGGGGGGGGGGGGGTTAGTCTCCCTTTTTGGATGTGGCAAATATGCATGGGTTACTACTGTTATTACCCCTTGCCTACTACCCCTTGCCTTTCAGAGGATCAACATGGTACTGGTGGATCATTGTCCTGCGGACTTGAGGGAGGTGCACAACTATCTAGCCTTACTGCATCTTCAGTTTCGCTATCCTGTTTAATGGGACCACAAGAGTGAATATGTCTGCTTCGGGGTCCAACTCAATGATACCATCTCTCTGTCCCTAGGCCCTGCTGGTTGCATTGGAGACACCTCGAGGAGGATGATACTCTTCCTGATCCATGATATTTGATAAGTGGCAGATATTCAATCAGATTCCTCATCACTATCCTGCCTACAGTGGCTTAGTGGGCTAGTCCCAGGACCCTGTCCTCGGTTTAGTTGATCACCTCCTAGTTTGACTAGCTACTTCTGGAAGACTTTCTTTCTCAGGGCATCATAATAACTGACCTATTGGCAGGAGATGATTGTCATAACGAGTTTTATTTCCCTGATTGCTCGTATAGGCAGCAATAGTGGCCAGTCGATACGCTTCTTGCAACGGTTCATTGAACCTCTGTACACACTGCATGTACATGGTCAGGGATGTGCTCAAATATCAAGTGGGGCGAATACCGTGTAGAGTAATTCCGGGTGCAATTATACACATGTATCAGGTGCACATGCTGTCTCCATAATTTCTTGCCTTGAGTATTCAGTGTGGTCAATAAAGCCCCATTGAATCTCTTGGGTTGAGGATCTCCCTGCGGGTAGTAAGGCATTGTTCATGATTTTTTTATTCCACAGAGGCGCAGTAGTTCCCTGATGTGTCGGCTTTCAAAATCCTGCCCTTGATTGGAATGTATCCTAGCTTGGAACCCATAATAGACAAAGTACTTGTCCCATAGCACATTGGTGACAGTAGTAGCTTGTTGGTCCGTGGCCTACGGTCAGAAGGCGGGAAAAATACAGAGACAGTATATGGATGGTACAATGGGTTTACTGTACCCCTAATAACTTGGGCAATCTCTGATCCTCAGCAGAGGATCACAACATACATCATACAATGATAATACAGTTCCCAATAATGCTGCGCAGTTATAAGTCAGTGTCAGTAATGCGTTAGGCTGCGCTTATAGTGCCGGCGAGAGCGATGCGACGTTGCAGCAAAACAAATGCATTGCCGCCGTCGCGTGAGCTTATAGTAAGCGTGACGTGACGGAGCAACGGATTTGTCGCGATCGCTGGAAGTCATCTCTATTTGATTTTCCAGCAACCGTCGCGTCGCCGGCACTATAAGCGTAGCCTTAGCCACTCAATCCTGGGTATATAGGCTTAGTAATGGTGCCGGAACACCATGGGAGCTCTTTGTGTACTAACTGTTGTAGGCCTGTACTTCGGAAAGGGTGCTCCAGTACCGCTGTGCTTTGTAGCCATTGAGGATTCCCTCCGACGGCATTGAAACTCTTTACCACTCCCTCACTGTGACCCGCTGTCCTGCCACCACGTGCACAAGCTGAAATCCTCGATAGTACTCAGGTCCGTGCAGATCAGCTCTCAACCTGACCACCCCTCTTTTTAAAGACTCCTGTCCCTCTTAGTCCCACTCTTCTACAGCCATTATCATTAACTTTCATCATGTCCATTAACAGTCACATGTCCATACCATAATGGAGAGGAACCTGCCAGGGGGCAGTGCAAGTGTGTAGATCTCCTCACACGGGTTACAAACACAAATACGGAGACTTTCTTCTACTCATCCTATTATTTGCATCAATTTCTACCACACAGTGATATGAACAAAAACCGCAACCCTTATCCAGGCAAAACGCGTAGAGTGGGAGGACCTTTGCCACCGTAGGCTACGCAGGAGACCAGCCCCGATCAGTTCTCACACCTCGGGAGCCGAAGAGGATGTGACATCACAGCTCCGACGAACGCAACGGAGCAGAGACACGGTCCACGCTGAGCACCCATTGACAACGGGAGGCATTCGATTGATAGGAGGCGGTGAGAGACACTGCGGTGCAGTTATCCTGCTTACACAATTGAGTGTTACATGCCTTGTTTTAAGTGCACTATTGTAAGTGCATTTTTTATATTTTATACATAAAACACTTCCTATAAGACTGATCTGTGCTATGTAGTTTCTCTTTATCCTTCTATATTGGAATATCACCCTTGAGTCAATTGATGGGATACTTGACCACCACATATTCTCAGTGAACCACTGGCTGCAGATTTATTCAAAACTGCTTTTTTTACATCTAGTATCTTGTGAGTAGGCTGTGTATAGAGCCAAGCCCTCGGCATTCTTTTTTCCACCATTGCAATACATCTGCACTTAAATTGTTCCTGTTGTTGTCTTCTCTCCCCACATGCTCCCCCTGGATTGTATGAAAATATCCTTACACTTTGGGACCAGTGAAGACAGGTCCCACCAGAGGGTTTGAGCTGGGAGTTTAGATCTTTTTATTTTACTTTGTATTGTTTTCATAATAATTCACCATTTACACTATTAGAGTTCTTCCTTGAGTGCATTAATAAGTTTATCACTTTATTAATAGTGAGCACTTTATGCTGTTTGCGCCTTTTTTCACTTTCACTTGTTCACTATAGGGTCTGAAAATAATACAGAAGTCTGGGGAGGATATTCATCTTAACCGCGGTTATACACCCTAACCAGGAGATACAATGAAAGTTCCAAGCTTGTAGGTCTTTGTTTTATCTTTGAGAAAAGCTCAGGGTAGTTATATTTATATAGTGAGTTGTAGTCACTAGTAAGGTGTATCCCCAGGTATTTTAAATGGGTCTTTATCCACTTGTAGTCAAAGTGCCGTTTAAGGACCTCAACCTCCATTTATGTTAATGTTAAATTTAGCGCGTCCGATTTTCCTACATTGACTTTATACCCTGATAGCTCCTGAAATCCACAGAGAGCGGATTTCAGATTCGGAAAGGGATGTCAAAGAGTTAGATATTGTAAGAATAATATCATCCGCAAAGAGTGATATTTTGTAACACTCATCTCTTATTTTAATCCCTTGTATATTTGGAGAAGTTCTGATTGTGGCCGCGAGAGGTTCGATTGTTAAGGCAAAAAGGAGAAGGGAGAGGGTGACACCTCTGTCTAGTCCCATTCTTAAATGTTATAGGTTCCTCTCTCCTCCTGGAATTTTCAAAGTGGCTGTTGGTGTCTGATAGAGGGCAATGATCCCTTGTTAAAAAAAAAAAACGAAAATCCAAATGCCTCTAACGTTTTATCCAAGAAATCCCATGTTATCCTATCGAACACCTTCTCCACATTCAGACTCAACAATACTGCTTTAAATTTAGATTTATGTATCTGTTCAATCACATTGATAATTTTCCTAGTGTTATCCGGCGCCTGGCGTTCACTCACAAACCCCACTTGGTCATAATGGATTAATCTGGGAAGTATTGGGTTCAGCCTGTTAGCCAGGATTTTACTATATATTTTCAGATCCGTATTAAGCAATGAAATTGGCCTATAGCTATCACAACATAGAGGATCCTTACCTTCTTTAGGGATCACCATTATATTGGCTTTCGTCATCTGTGGGGGGATTTGTTTTCCGCTAAGAAAATTATTAAATAAATCTAATAGACATGGTCCTAGAATTCCTATAATATTTTTATAATACAGATTTGAAAAACTATCTAGGCCGGGCGTCTTTGACGGCTTCAATGAGCTAACCGCCCTCGCTAGTTCTATCCGGATTATTTTTGCATTTAAAATGTTATGGTCTTTCTCTGTCAATTTTGGGAGGTTGCAATCTCTAAAATAATCCTCAATCTGGGTCGGGTCCGGGATTTTAGCATTTGGGGCTGAGTTTTCTAGGTCATAGTGGTCCGTATAGAATTGAGCAAATTCCTCTGCTATTCTAGAGGGATTGGAAGTCACTTCTCCTCCTTTCATTCTAATAGCGGGCACCAAAGTTCTCGACCTGATCTCTCTGAGTTTATTTGCCAGTAAACGGTCCGTCTTGTCTCCCTTATCATAATACAGTAAGTCTGCTTAGTCCACTTAAGGGCCTTCTCTACATCTTCTAGTTCCAGCTTCTCAAGTTCTTCTCTTGCCTGACTTAGAATTTTATAAATTTTAATCGATGTTTTCTGTAAAAAAAAATGTTGTTTCTCTATTTTTGTTCTCTTTCTGTGTGGTGCTATTGAGATAAGCTGTCCTCTGATCGTGACCTTATGGGCTTCCCATAGAGTCGCTGTTGACTCTACAGACCCATTGTTAATATGGAAATAATTTTTAAGCGAATTTCCAATTTGAGTACTAATCTCTTGGTGTTTCAATAGGGAGTTGTTCATCCTCTAATGGAATGATCGAGTCCTGCAAATGGGGGATCAAACAGGATTGCCACCGGGGCGTGGTCTGACCACGTGATAGGCCTTATATCTGAATGGACCAACACCTCTAAGGTAGCCGGGGATACAAATATATTATCGATTCTGGAGTACGAATCGTGTGGGGGCGAGTAAAAAGAATAATCCCTCTGTCCTTTATGTGAGCCATGTCAGGCATCCCACAATCCAAATTCTTTAAGTAGCAGTCTGAATTTCTTTGCTACACTGTATGTCATTGCAGAGTGTGATTGCTCTGTGTGGTTGGACTTGTCCATATCTGGATCTGGCCATATTAAACTCTCCTCCTAGGATCAACAACTGATCTCGGCCATCTTCAATAGTTTCCAATGTTTCCCTTAACAAATCAATTTGCCCCTCGTTGGGTGCGTAAACATTCACTAACGTAATCTTTTGGCCAGAGAGGAGCCCATGAACAATGAGGGACCTCCCTCCTTGATCTCTCTTAGCCTCCAATGCCTGGAACGGAATATCCTGTTTTATCAGTATCGCAACCTCCCTTTTTTTACTAGTCAAAGATGAGTAAAATGCTATAGGGTATGTCCCGCTGAAAGTATTTGGGGGATCCTGGGTATCAAAATGTGTCTCCTGTAGGAAAACAATATCTGCCTTCAGATTCCTAAATTCTTTTAGAGCCAATCTGCACTTACCATTACTATTGAGGCCTTTAACATTCAGGGTTACTAACTTCAGCGGTGTTTAGCTAGTCATTCCCAATGTCGTGTCTCTCTCTCTCATGTGGAAGTTGTGAACGTAGAGCTTTAATGGTTGTTGTGAACAGAAGGGGGTAGAAAAAAAAATTAGGGAACTTTCCCCCTCTTGAAACTTGGGTCACAAAAAAAAAAAAAATTAAACTGTAAATAAAGATGAGTGTAACCAGCCACTCATCCCAGTTTTGTGGCCAGACTCTACAGGGCCTGGCGGGCATATGGCCCCACTGGGGGCGACCTGACGTCGGGCATACAGGGTTCCCACCCACCCCACGCAACCCGCCTTCTTCTATTCTCACTCCCATGATCGCGCCCTCACCGTAGCATGCTTAACGTATATATACGATGAGAAAAAGGGGGAGGGGAAAAGGAAAAATACCCCCTAATAAACACACCAATTCCTTACAACATTGGGATCGGTAAGCAAATCAAACCTTTCGTGTTAGAATACACTGTGGCTGTAAGCATTAGATTTCAAACATCAGACAGAATTCAAAAGAAAGCTGGCAGAGGCTTTGTAAGACCTGAGCAATGGTTACAAGGAATGGACATTTAGTGCTAAATTGGAGTCCATGGAAAAGCTAGAGAGAGAAAGCTATTTGCGTAAACGCTCTGCGACTGTCGTCATACAGTCTGCCTACAAAGAGAGGATCGCCCGATGCAGGGGAAATCTCATGACCACGCGGTCAGTAGAAAGACTGTACTTGGAAAAAGTCTTCCTCGAGCAACTGAGGAGTGCTGATCTCAAGCACCTTCTGGAGGAGACACTAATAACTTGGAGAAAGGGCTCCAATCCAGTGAGAATGAGGGTTCTTTTCCTCTATCCACTCTCATTCGAGCCGCAGAGATATCTCGAGTGAGAGTGGAAGGATGGGCTTTGGCCATGGTAAGCCCAAGCTTCCCACAAACAGAGGAGGTATGTAACAGGGACTTATCCCTGTTGAAGAAACTATCTCTAAAATCCAGCATGGATCTGGTTAAGTGCAGCAGGCGATTTACCAGACTCCACCTGGCCAATTAATTCTGTAAGAAAAGCCTCCTGTTGGAAACAAGAGAGATTTTTCTTAGTTCACATTTGGGCTGACAGAAGGAGAGCAGAGAAGCCTGCACACAGATACTGTCTTGAGCGCAAAGGCTGTGCTGAGATCCAGACACCCATACACCTATATTTCCTGGACACAGAGGACCCGGGAACCTGCCAGAGACTGACATGGAGGTCCACCTGCTTACGGTACTTCCTGAGACTTTGGGATGATAGGCTGGTAATGGGAATATCCCTCCAGTCCTGCAGATAGGGTCTGGGGAACTAAGTTAGCCTTTACGAAGGGGGGGTGGGGGGGTTTGTTATTTTGTTGTTTTTTTATGTTTTGCCTGGATAAAGGAACAGGCTCAATAAAGCCAAGATATAATTTCACCCAAATCGGTCTCCATTATATGTACCTCTGCACACATCTCTTACAGTAAACAAAAAAAGAGAAAGGATCCTGTAGGAGACATGTGCAGAGGTACATCCAGGGAGAAATATTTGGGGAAAATAAACCATGGCTTTTATTCAGCCCGTAGCTTCAAACAATACATTTTTAAGAAAGCAACAAATAAATATATAAATATATCCCTTTGTAAGGACTAACTCACTCTCCCAGTCCCTATCTGCAGGGCTGGGAGGATAGGCCTCTTGCCATCCTATTGCCCCAAAGTCCAAAGACTGTAAGCAGGGGGCCCTTTATGTTAGTCTCTAGGTTGTGGCCGTTGAGGTGGCCACTCTGGCGGTTTCCAGAGTTTGCTGCGCCCTGGATGTAGAGGGTCTAGTTTCTGGGCAGTTGGTGGCAGCACAGACCTTCTGTGCTCAAGACAACTGTTCCTGTGAGTCTCTTCTGGCACCACAGTCCCTCTGTGATCAAGACATCTGCAGTTTTACCCAGGAGGCTTTTCTACCTGACTGATGACCCAGATGGAGACTAGCTAATTGTATCTTGCTGCAATTAACCAGTCCCCGCTGGACTCTTCAGCTAGATACAGGCTTCCTATTTGGAGCACTATTTAGACGGTTAAGATCCCTACTAAGTTGCACTCAATACCAGTGTGTGAAATAGGATAAATGGATAGACTTTAAAACTTAACCGTTACTCTAATAAAAAGAATTTGGGATGGTATACCAAAACCAATCAAACATAGACAGAGAAAACACTAATAGACTTTTAAAACCCATAAGGCACTATACATGTATAACAGGGTATCCTAAATCAGGGGTGCGCAAACTTCCTGCGCTGCACCTCCCTGTGTCGCGCACGTCCTTACCTATAATGCGGTTTCAAATGACGCCGCGGGGTCATGTGATGTCACGTGACCCGCAGCATAATTTGCTGCTGCATCTCCATCGCAACGCAGCGTCATGTGACGGTGCGTTGCCATGGAGACGCGTGGACTGAAGCCGGTAAGTGAGTTACAGAGGCCTCGCTCTCTCAGCTGGATGCACAAGTTGGGCCAACTTCCAATGCCGGCTGGCTGGGCCCCCCGCAGCACTGACATGAGAGACCCGGCACAGGATAGTGGGAGGCCCGCAGCAGCTGGGTAGAAAGACCATCCCCAAGGTAAGTGTAAGAATGTATTTGGGGGGTAGTGTAAGTATATATTTGGGGGGTAGTGTAAGAATTTATTTGGGGGGTTAATTTAAGTATGTATTTGGGGGGGTAATGTAAGTATGTATTTGGGGGGGTAGTTTAAGAATTAATTTGGGGGGTCATGCAAGTATGTATTTGGGGGTAGTGTAAGAATGTATTTGGGGGTAGTGTAAGAATGTATTTGGGGGGGTAATGTAAGTATGTATTTGGGGGGTAGTGTAAGAATGTATTGGGGGTAATGCAAGTATGTATTTTGGGGAGTAATGTAAGTATGTATTCGGGGGGTAGTGTAAGTATGTATTTGGGTTGGGTAAGAATGTATTTGGGGGGGGTAGTGTAAGTATGTATTTGTGAGGGGATTGTGTGGGGGGTAATTATTGTTGGGGGGAATTGTATGGGTATTGGGGGGAATTGTTTGTGTGTGGCCAGGGAGGGAGGAGGGAATGAGTGTGAGGAGGGAGCAGGATTGAGTGAGAGGTAGGTAATTGAGTGATAGCGGAGGGGGGTGAGTGGGGTGAGGGAGGAGTAAGTGAGGAAGAGAGGGGGGTAAGATTGAGATGACGGAGAAAAATACCTGTGGAGAGAGTCGAAAGGGGGGCTTGGAAGAACGCAGACACGGGGGAGGGGATTGCAAGAACGGCAACAGGGGGTGGGCCCAGTCGAAACTAGTCATGGGCCCCGGGAAATCCGTTGGTGGCCCTATAGTCCCCATTACCAGAGCTGCAGAGATGCTATTTCTTGCACCCACTACTTTCTCAATGAAGACGCTTTCTCGAAAATTGTATGACCCATTTCCTACAGCTTTATTTGACAATGATTTCCTGCTTCACCTCTGGGTTGCATTTTATTGCATCCTTTTCTGCTCTTCTTTATTCCTTTATTTTTGCTCCTTTATAATGAGCTCCCTTTGTATTTGCGGAGATGTTTTTGATGCAGCCCGTGTTGACCACAGCAGAAAACCCTGTCTAAATGTACTCTGTGGAGATTCCCAGAGCACAAGCATTTTATCACTGGGATTCTCTCTGTTTTCTACCATGGCAGATTATTAATCTCTACTTGAAATGTTTTTTCAGCCTAAGGCTTCGGATATGGTGTCATTAACAGCGCTGAGCAGCGCTGACGCTCATGCTCTCCTGCTCAAGCAGGAGCTTTTTTGTGTCTCTGCATGAGCGTCGGTGTGCACGCTTGTGAGCCGGGTGGGAGCCGGGCAGGAGGCGAGGCGGGGCGGGAGGCGGGGTGAGCGCGCCACATCACGGCGCCGACGTCACGGGCTGCCATTGGCTTTTGGCGGTCACGTGACCGGCCTTGCACTTCCCTCAGCGGGAAAAATTAAATTGTGCTGTCGGCTGCAATTCCACACGCCTCCGCACGCCTGCGGAAGCATGCGGAAGTGCCGTCTAAAGCCGTGCTCATTATGTTTCCCCTCAGCGCGGCTCAGCACAGTCTTTTTGACCATGGCCCTGGCCTAATGCTGATAATTGTGTTTTTAACTATTATTACTAACTACTTTGGTGGTTACGTACATAAAACACCACTTTTGAATGTGGCAAATTCCCTTTTATGACTGCGTTAAAAACAATCATGATATTTGATTTTTTTATCCCTAGGTAAGGACATTGTATTTATGAATTACATCTAGTATTTATTTTAGGAAGCATAAAGCACCGGTGTTATTTGTCTGTGAGCTGGATGTACATATATAGAATGTAGTTGATGGGTGGTCACAGCCTCAGGAACTTAGCCAAATGCAATTTAGATAAAAGCAATTTTATTGCACTGTAGTGCTGCACATCACATCACAGAGAACACCTCTGACGCGTTTCGTTCCGTTCAGGAACTTTATCAAAGAGTACAAAGATCTCTCACACTGGAATGTTATATACACAGTTCCCTAACATGATTGGTTAACACAAAATGCAAAACAGATAATATCAATCAGCAATCAGTGCTTGACAATAACGAGGGTGCTGTGTAAACATCACAGTGTCTAAATTGGAACAACCCCAACTAACCGTGATAACATATAGGATACAACAATGACATGTAGATTAAAAACAAAGATCAGTGAGTAGCAGCATATATAATAACAAAAGCAACATCCTTGAACATTTATATGAAAAAACACAAGGATAGAGGATATATATGGAGGAGTAACTGCGGGGACATATGTCAAGCAGACTTATACAACATATTGATGACTAAGTGTATATTAAATAATAAACATAAGGCAATCATTAATGTGTTTATAGAAAGTAATTCGTAGCTTGACCTTCATTAGGTGGTATGTACAAAGCATTAATGTTGCATATAAATAATGCAGATAATTTATGCAATAACAAATTATTAACAATGAAAAGGAAAAAAGGATCATCTCTGTTTGATAGTTATTTAACTCCTTAGAGTATAAATGAGGTGAATTGTTATATATGAGATGAATTGGTATACACACTCCCAAGACTCTTCATATACTCAACCCTGCAGGAAGTGTTTCAACTCCCATTCGACATTGATCCCATAGGGATGAAGAGTGTTGAGAGTGTGTATCCAATACATCTCTCTTTGATTCAGTACATTTTCCCTATTTCCACCTCTGGGATGACATGGAACATGTTCTATAGCATAAAACGAAAAACTGGTAATATTGCCCGATGGGCATGATGAAAAGTGTCTGGACACCGGGTGGTTAGTGTCTCTTTTTTTGATTAACCTGACGTGTTCCGCAATTCTAGTTTTCAGAGGTCTTATCGTGCGGCCCACGTATTGAAGTCCACAGGTACAATTCAATACATATACAACATGTGTAATATTACAATTTAAAAAGGATTTCAAATAATACTTTTTACAATCATTATTGTACAGAATGAACCTTTTTTGAACAGCGTACCTACACATTGAACACTTCCCACATCGAAAAAATCCCTTGGGGATACTATTAATGCTGGGAGCATTGGATCCAGAAACGAGCATACTCGGGGACAAGTGAGCAGCTAGTGTCTTCGCTTTGCGATATGAAAATTTGGGGCCACTCTTCACAATGTCTCTAATGTCTTCATCAAGAGACAATGTGTGCCAATGTTTGGCAATAATGTTACATATCTGTTGTGACTGTGAACTGAATGTGCTAATGAACATGGGACTGTTTGTAGTTTTGAATGAATCTCGCAATCTGTTGGATGAATGTTTTTTGGGGTTTCTGCGAATGAGAGTACTTCTATCCATTTTATTTGCTTTATCAAATGCAGACTCAATATCTGTAGCAGAATACCCTCGCTCCAAGAATCTTTTTGACATCTCCTTGGCCCTTTGAATGAAAACATCATTATCCGAACAGATTCTCTTTAACCTGACGAATTGGGCACCTGGGATGTTTCTAATCAAGGAGCGCGGATGGCAACTATGCGCATTAAGTAGTGTGTTTCTAGAATTTTCTTTCCTGTAAATATCTGTTTGTATATTCATCTCACTGTCAACATACAGGAGTAGATCAAGGAAATTAATATTATTAATGTTGTGCTGGTACGTGAATTTAAGATTATAGTTATTAGTGCTAATGTGTTCAATAAAAGAAAAAAGTGAGGCTTCGTCACCCTTCCAAATAAATATCAAATCATCGATATATCTCCTAAAGTAAACAATGTTGTGACGGAATGGATTGTGATCGTGATATATAAATTGTGATTCCCAAAACCCCATAAATAAATTAGCATATGACGGTGCAAAACTCGTGCCCATAGCAGTACCTAGTGTTTGTAAATAAAAGTGTTTATCAAATAAGAAATAATTGTGAGTGAGTAAAAAGGATATAGATTCTAATAAAAAAGTGCAGTGTAATATAGATAAAGTGGATAAATCAAGAAAGTGTTTAATGGCCGCAAGGCCGTGATTGTGCTCAATAATGGAGTACAGGGAGGTCACATCCATGGTGACCCACCTGTACTCCTTGTGCCAAGTGATCTCCTGTATGCTGGCAATGAAGTCCGTGGTATCTCTTATGAAAGAAGGTAAATTAAATACTAGTGGTTGTAGAAACCTGTCCACATACCGCGATAATCCATCTCCCAAAGATCCAATGCTCGCTATAATTGGACGACCAGGAGGGTCGACAAGCGATTTATGGATCTTTGGGAGATGGTGAAATATCGGAATCACGGGATGTGGACAGGAAAGAAAATCACATTCCCTTTTGTTAATTACATTAAGAATTTTGCCCATGTCCAGTAGCTCAAACAATTCAAGTTGGTATTGAGATGTAGGATTGCTCCTAAGAAGTTTGTATGTATTACTGTCCCCTAGCTGTCTCATCGCTTCCGTGAAGTATTGATCTTTTGATAAAATAACGAGAGCCCCGCCCTTATCTGCACTTTTAAGTACAATATCATGATGTTTCTTAATGCATTCAATTTCTTGGATTTCTGTGTATGTCAGATTACCATTGGCGACTTTAGAGCAGGAAAACCCCCTTGCTAATATGCGTAGGTCGCGTTCAACTAAGTGTTCAAATGTGGTAATTGATGGACCCCTATTGAAACTAGGGCAAAATAAAGATTTCGGGCGAAAGCCAGAATCCTGATTGCCAAAAAAAAGGTTGGGAGTATGTCATAAGGGGTTCGCCTTGTAGTTCCAATAAGGAGTCCATATCGGAAAGAGCACAGACTTCTTGGAATTTTAAACTATGTGTATCTGTGGTGGTAGTAGGATTAGTTTCTACAATGCCACTGTCTGTGCTAGCTATATTTGCACACCCATCTTTAGCAGCAAACATTTTCTTCAAAGCTAGCTTACGTGTGAACCTTTGCAAATCAATAATGGTTTCAAATAGTTTGAAGTTTTGACTTGGAGCAAAGCCAAGACCTTTATTGAGGAGGGACAATTGATCTAGGGTTAATTCCATACCAGAAATATTAATGACATTGTTGGGCACTCCTAGTCGTACTTCTTGCGTTTCGTTCTGCCTTGCCCCCCCCTCGTTTCCTCTTTGATCTGCGCGTTCTCCCCGGCTTTTTGTGCCCATCTCTAAAAAAGCCGAGGAGGGTTGCCCAGATGATCTATTGGCTTTATATGTAGAACAAGAGGGTGTGACATTGTTATCATAATTTGTCACTTCACGGTCTCTAGAATGTTCTTTTGATTTATCAAAAGAGACCGAATGAAACCTGGGTTCGGGGTCCGAATAATCGGACTCAAAACTGGAGGTTTCAACACGTTTATTTTTAAGAATAGATTTGTTTGGGGCATTTGTTGTCCCTCGTTTAGGATTTTGACTCCTTCCCCTTGGTGTGCTGGAGCTCATAGTCTCCCGTACAACAACCGGTTTTTGCCAGCAATACACCTGATTTTTAGTGTAATCAATCCTATCCCTTTCAAATTTTTGTTGTTTCTTTTCACTAATGGTATTTTCTGATATATCGATATTTGATGACAGTGTCTTATCATTCTTAATAAATTGCTCCCTTCGACTGAATGGTCGCAACTTAGTCGGAAGGATTTTGATCTCTGCCATTAGGATGGATTTTTCTTTATTTTTTTGCTGGATAATGAGCTCCATCAACTTTTTGGAGCAGGAGTCAAGTGCATCAACCCAATCTAATTCGAACTGTTTGTTCATGAAACCAAAAGATGGGACTTTTTTAATACGCAATCCCCTTGGAATGCGATTGCATCTTATGTAATTCTCAAGGGAAGTGATGTCCCACCATAATCTAATATTTTCAGTTAAAAGTTTTTCAAGTTTAACGAAATGGTGGGTCAGATCTGAGGGTTCATCGCAAATTATTTCTGATACACCATCAAATAAGTGGGTTGCTTTCCTTGACCGTTTAGTATTGTCACCACAGGTATGAACAAAGGTGCTATATTGATCTTCTATCAAGACATTGTCATCCTCACCAGATTCCTCCATAATAAGTAGTTAAGTAAACTGATTCCAAGATTGGAAAAATTACTAATAAAAATTGGGTGAGTTCCTGTAATGTGCAAATCAGAGTATATACAATACTAATAAAAAGATATGCATATATGTATATAAATACCAGTCCGTTCTGAAAGAGAAGGATGTAAATAATCAGATAAGTAATAACAATAAATTGTTCATGTGGATATGAGCCACCAGGGCAAAAATTGAAGTCAATTGGTAGTGTGTAGGGGGAGTGAACCCCAAATGTCCGGTGCTACAAATGTCCACAACAAAGCTGGTACAGTAGAAAATCTCTGATGTGCATGTAGAATGAATGACTACTAGGCGGGCATGAATGTCCTGCACAGGGGGGAAAAAAATGAAAGCCAGGCTCCGGCAGATGACGGTATCAAGTATAACCTGGGTGGGGGGCTAGTACACAGGGAAAACCGAGACCAGAGAAGGAGCAACCGCAAGGCTACCCCTCTCGAGTACTCACGCTGGAGATGCCTGCTGCCCTTACCCGACCCGGTCTCTTCACCGCGTATGCCTGGTTGATCCCGTCTCCTCGGGTGTCGCGGTAGCGTCTGACGTCATCACCGAGGGCCGTCGGCTATGCGACTGACGTGTGGAGGGAAATGTTGCGTCTCAGCGATCCTGTATCTCCGTGAGCAGGCAGAGTTTGAAGATAGAAGTCTGCTCACCAGGGGGAGGGAAATCTTGAGGCTCAGCTCCCAGCTCCGCGTAGTAGCCTGGGTGCTCCACACCGATAGTAGCAGGAATATAGAATGTAGTTGATGGGTGGTCACAGCCTCAGGAACTTAGCCAAATGCAATTTAGATAAAAGCAATTTTATTGCACTGTAGTGCTGCACATCACATCACAGAGAACACCTCTGACGCGTTTCGTTCCGTTCAGGAACTTTATCAAAGAGTACAAAGATCTCTCACACTGGAATGTTATATACACAGTTCCCTAACATGATTGGTTAACACAAAATGCAAAACAGATAATATCAATCAGCAATCAGTGCTTGACAATAACGAGGGTGCTGTGTAAACATCACAGTGTCTAAATTGGAACAACCCCAACTAACCGTGATAACATATAGGATACAACAATGTACAGAAGTATCATATGATAGATTTAGGCATTGTCCCCGCTGGCGCTGAGCGCGGCTTGGAGAGCTCTCCAAGCATGAGTGCCAGGTGTCCTTAAAATTTTCGCAAGCGCTCGCGGGGCGGATGGGACGCTGCAGGGGAAGCTAAGTGCGCTAGAAAGTTATAAAAATTGGTTTACCCGAGCGCCAGTGAGCGTGTGTGCCCGCGCATACGCGCGCGCGCGCATCACGTGAGCGAGGACTTGCATATATATATATGCAAGTCACCTCGCCAAGTGCCACCCGCTCAGCGCGCTAGAGGGGACGCAGCCTAAGAGACATGCTAAATTTTTGCAAGTGTTAACAAACGTTGCAAATTTCACCATTTTTGGTTCAGCAAAAAAATTTGCTGTGATCCAAAAGTTCGCAACTTGTTCGTCTAGAATCTCATTCGGCATTACATGTTCGATTCATTTAGATTACTCTCACTTTCAAAATTCAATGTAATGTTTTTTCTGAAGTTGCTTTTTTGGAAGTTTGATTAAAACAGCGGCAAAGCAAATCTTGGCAGGTTCGCACATATCTGGTCGGATTGGCAGAATAGAGTGTATCTGCAGTAGGTTTCTCTCTCTCTTATATAGCTGAATAACTGTGCATGTTGCTATTCAATCTTTGGCCAAAGATGTGCCTTTCAGTTCACATTTCTAAGCCAACAGTGATACAGTCTGGAATCATCAATCCAAAATATAATTGTACCTATTTTTGTCATTTATATCAATTTTTATTAAATAAATCACTAGTATAAGTGAAGTGAGTGATGAGGATGCCAAAATACAGACAAATCGTTTGCCAGAAAAAGCATCTTCATTGGCTATTTTGAATGGCTGTTCTATCCTTTCATAGAGATAGAATTACATTTTATTATTTTCAGCCCCTATAAGTAATGTTTAGCCACTTTCAGCTACACACTGAGTCAGACTGTATTTCTGAGCTGGAGAGCACAATAATTGGTCTAGTTTACAGTATATTCAAAATAATTCAGGATGACATTGAAAAGGATGGTTCACTTCTAACTTAAATCTTATTAGACTTCACTTGGCTAACTTCTACCTTCCGTGTTTAAAGTGTATACATCAAACAACTAATAAAGCCTTTTTTCTAACCCCTGTGTAAAATTTCACGTCGAACATAGACAGCCAACACAGAAGCCACCAAAGCAGTCACAGAGTCCCACTTTAAATGTTGAAGAATTCAAGGGGTTAATGGTACAATCTTGACTGAAGTTTAAACCTGTTCAATGGCCAAAAGTGTAAACAAATCCATCTGGCTATTTTCTGGATGTTGTCCCACACTGAATCCCATCTAAAACCACAAATCAAAGGAATCAGAATTCCAAGTTATTCCATACTTACTCCAAGATACATTTAATTGCATGAAAATAAATACCTGTCAGCTCCCCATTGAAAGAGGTGGATATATTTAAACAATGTTTTTTTTTTTGGAAGGTGGTTATGTGGTTTAAATGCACGTATTATTTGTTTCCCTTTGTATTGTGCAATCCTTCTTCTGAACCTTACTGTAAAAAGATGCAGTCCTCTTTCAATATATAATATTGTCCAGTGTACTTATATATATAGCCCCTTCTTTTGGGACTACTAGTTCTATCAGGGATTAACAGCCTTAATGGTTAACTGGGTGGGCTCACTCTGGTATTGCCCCTCCCCTGTATGTCTTGGGACCTCTGATGTCACTCTAGGGAATTTAGAGGGTATATATGTTACGCCGGTGCTGCCCGCAGACCAGACCCGTCCCCTGTGCTGAGGTGGGACGTAGGGATACACGCACCCGCAGCAAAGGGAGCGCGTCCGGAGTGTGGTTTTAGTGTTGCCAGGCCAGGTATAGTAAGGAAGACAATACTTGCCGGTACCGGTAGTAGAGGAGGAGTAGTTATTGCCGTTGCCAAGGTCAGGGATTGGAGAGTTGCGGAAGGTCGAAGGTATAAGCCGTGTGTCAGGGATCCCAGAAATCACGAAGTCCAAGTAGAGCCGAAGTCGAGAGCCAGAGGGGGTAGTCGTCCAATCCGCATCAATACCTGAGGAGTCACTGAGAGAGTATTCAAATGCTTCCATACAGAACTATGTCGAGCGACGAGTGATGGGAAGCACAGGCATAATAAGGCTGGGCAGGCCAATGGGAAGAGGGGACAGGCCTGGAGGACTGCAAGGAGTCCTCCCTGATAGGAGGGAGGTGTTACAGCCCAGCTGAGTGTAATCATTGATTTGCATGGAACTGTGTGAAGCTTGGGGGCGACGCCTCACTGCAGGAGCAGTGGTTAAAAGTGCTTTGTTAGGCGTGTGCTCTGTAAGCTGGGAATGCATGCGCATAACGTCTGGGGCTGGCGTGCGTGTGTGGATTCCGTGACTGACGCACGTATGCGCATGGGGTCAGTGACAGATGCACGTGTGCGCATAGAGCGCGGAGCCGGAGACACACGCAGAGGCTGTGGTTCAACAGGCACCTCTTCGGTTGGTGCAATCCTGTGTGGCGAGGAGCCTGAGTGTCAGTGGCAGACAACGGAGGTATGTGGGAATTGCGCTGCAGGCGCTTGGACGCCTGAGTACCGACGGGGGGTGAGCACTGGTCGCGCTGACGGCGCTGAGACACCAGATTCCTTACAATATATAGCTCCACCCTACGTTTTAGAAGCATGTTCTTCAGAGTTCTGACTGAGATGCTCACTGTGAGTCCTGTAACTAGGTTTGTGTGCCAAGTATATTAAAGCAGCAAAACACCTTGCACTTCATATTTTTTCAGTGGTAGGATTGAAGCAGGTAGTCAACGGAGCTGAACGGTGTTAATTTCAGCTGAGGGGACACCCTGTTTCCAAAGATACTTACCTCTGTAAGGGTGCCAGTATCTCTGTGGAGTTTAAATGCCCAGGTGACGCGAGCCAATAGGAAGCTGCAAGGGATGATGTCATGTCTTCCTATTGGCCCACAGGATGCAGGACATTTAAGTCGACATTTCGTTGGGCACACAAGCTTCCAGGCTGCAGAGATATTGGCACCCCCTATGGAGGTAAGTGCAGGGTAAGGAGTAATCACAGGTATGCTGTGTACCGATATGGAGGGTCGGAGTCAGTAGCAGCTGTGGGATAATGGATAGCATTAACCCCTTGAGTGCCTGTGTTGGTGCGGTGTCTGCGCGTAGTCAGAGCGCGCTGAGCACTGCTCGTGTCGTCACGTGTGTGGAGCCTGGAGCCGGGCCCTGCAGTGTCTCCTCTCCTAGCGGTGCAGCACCTGGGCGCAGGTTGTGATTGGCGCGCGTCACCCGTGATGTCGCGGGATGAGTGACGGAGGCGGGACTTCCCGGTGATCCTCACACTTATTTTATATCCGCTGAAGAGGCATATCAGGCCGTTTTCGGCTGAAATGGGGATTTTCTTTCTTTTTTTTATAAGGAAATGCTCCCTTAGCTTTTTGGGTGCCCTTGAGATGTAGCTACAAGGTCATGGGGTCTGGTACTACAGGGATCCCATGATGAAGTAGCTACATTAAAGCTGCTGCTCGTTTTTTCTAGGGGAGATGGCGTTCTGCAATCACTGTTAATTTAAAAAACAAGGTGGTATATTTGTTGACTTACTAATGTATTTACATACTTATATAACGGTGTCTGGTCCAGCTATCTCTCTACCTTCCGCTGTCGCGTAAGTTCTAATAAGATGTAGACAGTGACTGGCTATCCTATGTGGTTTTCCCCCTCCTCATGCTGAATTCCTGAGTGACAGGAGTGGAGTTGACACAGGGACTGTGATAGCCAATGGTGGTACAGATACTGGGCCCTCCCTCTTTGAGCTGCAGGAAGAAAGTGCCTAAATTATAGCCTGAAGTTCAGCCCCTAAGGGGGAAACTTTCAGTTGTTCCAGCCTGCCCCTGCATGGGGTAGGATATGTTGGAAATGTCTCCTCTCGGCCGAGAGTGAAACGTGCTCAGCCTTTCATGGGCTGAACACATAACCTAATCCAGCAAGGCCTCACCATTACCCGCAGGCCAGTACCATCCAGAAGCCAGGGATCTACCTTACCAATTGTATCATACGCTGCAATATCACCAGCAGTGGCTGCTGTAATAAAGAACATCCTCATTTGTACTTCTGGATTTGCTGCAGTCTGTATGGAGGGAGGTAAGGATTGTCATAGCGGGAACCCCTTTCAGCCTTGCTGGAACCCCCAATGTCTGGAGGCGCTAACACCGAGAAGGAAAGAACCAGAGGGATCCCTAAGAGTCTGCCCTGTACCCCCCACACCATCGTGGGAAACTCATCTCTCCTGTACCACGCAGGTAACAAGCACCATACCAAGCAGTCGCATAGCCATAATCTCCCAGAGGGGAGGGGACGGGGAGGGGGCGGGGGGTCAATGTGCTACACTTAAAAAAGGTCGTAAAATATTTTGTAGAGAAAGCGTGCTGAGACATCCCATGAAGAAAAATGATTGCGGGTTCCCTGAGCATCCCTAAAGGGTCCCCTGTCATTTTCAGGTCATTTAAAAATTGTACCAAATATATCAGAATTGACTATACATCTAACCTCAGACGCGCTATTAGAGAGGGTTGGGGTTCCTCTGAATTTGACAATATAATTATAGGGTTCCTTAATAAAAAAAAAGGTTAAAAACCACTGGTCCAGAATCATGAAACTCCGTTAAATTGGAGTTATTAGCACATAATCAAGGCTGAAGTCATGAACATTCCAGTGATCTGAAAAAATAAGAAGGTTAAAAATTACATAAAACTTGCAGTATACCTAACACTTCAGGGAAAATGTCGCTAATGTCGCGTGAATTCTAAACGAACATGATATTAGCATGAAGGGGAGGGTATGTAAAACTTTGTTGAAAGTAAACAAGCTGGCAGTGGGAGGAGAGAACATACTTAGGCCACAAGAAGTTGGACATTTGAGAGGTTTTTGCAAGTTGTGAAAGTTTGGAGTGTGTTGTTCTGTGCTATTTGAGAGTTAGAGTGCTTGTGTATTATTATTTGTGTAATTGAGTTAGTTATTAATTTGTCCTTATTGTGTGACATTTGTGTGTAGCGAGTGTGTAAAATTGTCAACTTGTGGTTCTTGTCAGAGGTGGAAGAGAAGAGCATTAGTGCTGTGAGTGGAGTGACTGGTGTGAGTGGAGCGAGTGTTGGCGAGATGAGGCATGGTGGGGCTGGTGAGAGGAGGAGCTGAGGGAGTGTTGGTGAGATGAGGCATTTTGGGAGTGGTGAGGGAAAGCCGTGGTGGGAGTGGTGGGAGGATGTGGGGTGGGATTGGATCTCTAACTTAAAGATGGGATCAGTGGGCAAGTTGGGCGCTGCGTTATCTGCCGGGATGGACCTAGAAGATAATAAAATATTTTATTACTTAAAGGTTCGGAATTGGATGGTATGTGTGGTTTTAGCATATGTACATTTACCGTCATATAATTTTTTTTAAAGACATGTAAGGTGTTATTATTTTAAGTGCATTTCTTAAAAATATGATGTGATTTTTATTTCTACTAACATGTACTTCATAGTTACATAATGAAATATGGGAAATGCTGCTCACCTATAACAAAAAAATTCAATACAACTACTGGTGCTCCTGCTCCAGGAATCACTGCAAGGTATTCCAACTTAAAGCAGCAGTTCAAGCAAATCCTACATGTGTGTTATTTAAAAAAAAAAAAAAAATCAGTTCTGTACTATGAGAAAAAAAAAGGTTTTAAAGACATTTTTTAATGTTTCTAATGTAGGAAGCATTTCCAAAGTGACAGCCCCCTTCCCCTTCTGATAGACTCTGGCTCTTTAGCTCCGCCCTCTTTCTAGCACTGCACCAATTGTATCTACTAACTACCCAGTCAATCATATTCCAGGACTACATTGCCCACAATGCTGTGCAAGAACTGAATTAAATAACCCTGAGCAAGCGATCAATTACAGGAGGACGGATCGATCTGCAGCTTTGCTAATCAGTTGTCAGTGTGCAGATTGTATTGATGCACATATTAAATGGGAAAAATAAATATATATATATATATATATATATATATATATATATATATATATATATATATATTTTAAACGGCAGCTTGAACTGCAGCTTTAATCTGAATAGGTGGAAGAAGCAAGGCACTACGGATTTTTTGCAAATTTATTGCCAATAGAACTGACGTGAAGTTTCGGCCTCACTAGGCCTTTCTCAAGATTAGATGGCATAAACCTCAAAGTCCTAAATGTCCCATTAAATAAACCCATCACCAGGTGTCCCTCGTTGATCCTCAGTGTCGTCACCAACCAGCGTCGCTCGTTTTCCTCATGATTGCCACGTCACTCCGGTCACGCGGCAGTGTCATCCGTACGCCATCCTCGGGCTCCGTCCTCCCCTCAAGTGTTTCCCTGTAGACTTTGAATGTTCCCGCGTTGTTCTCGCGAGTGCGTGACGTCATCATGATTCCAGTCCGTGCCGGGCGTCCTATTGCCTCTGTTGCTTAGCGATCCGATTTCCTGAAGAGAATCTGCATGTTCTTGCGACGCTCTCATGAGTACGTGACGTCAACACATTAGGCTTCATTGCCAGGCATCCGGATTCATGTGTGTATTCTTTGGTTGCCTGGTAACCCGATCTGTGGCTGTGAGGCAGAATTGTGTTAATCATTTCATACATGTCCTCTCAGTAAAATGATATATCTCTATGATTCATGGTCACTCTAGTCCTTCTGCAATGATAAGCTTGGTGGTATTTGGGCGATCTAGGGATCAACATATTCCTAATACCCCCCAATAGAATAAAGTGCTCAGTTTCTCTCCCAGGAAAAATGTAGTGAAAAAGAAGAGGTGTGTAGTCTCATTATGAAAGCACTCTTCACAATTTCATAATTTTAGAAAAATGCAATAAAAATGTTCATAATCCATAAAAAACAGAAATACAGACCCAATTACTTCAGACAGATAACATCAAAAGCAGCAAGGTGAAATCTAAGCATGACATTGTAAAGTGTGTCTATGTATTGTTTCAATGCTCAACGTTCTGTCAAAAAACATCGATGGGCTGGGTTGTCATTAAGCCCCTTTGGGAACACTGTGTCGAGAGTAAAGATCCAATAGGCTTCACGTTGCAAATGCGTGACATCTTTATCTGATCCTGCTATTGCTCTCTTTATCTGCTCTATACCAATTAATTTCAATGAAGAGACAGAATGTCTGTAAGCTGCACAGTGTTTAAAGCTGCAGTTCAGTCTTTTTTTAAATTTTTTTAAATTTTTTTACTTCAATAGTTTCATGTGTGCAATCTCTAATTACCTAAAGAACTGTATAGCTGCCGGTCAATTTGTTCTCCATGTATTGATAGGCGAAATTTGGTGACATAATTAGAGCTGGCATATGTTTTTATTTGCTTCTGTCAGTCAGTGGAAGCTCATGAATATTCATGAGCACTCCTGCACTGACATGTGCTAGAGGGAGGGCAGGGCTGACAAAGGGGTGTGCCAGGGCTTGTGACAGGACATGAAGGGGCAGTGCCTTAGCAAATGGCTGTTAAAATAGAATACAAGAAAATTGGTCTTTCAAATTTGTTTTTTTAAAAACAGAAAATGCTAAAAGTATTTTTTCTTACTACAGAACTGATTTATTAAAAAAAACACACATGCAGGATATTGACTGAACTGCAGCTTTAATTAATGCAGTTTCTTCTATTGAATGTTTAATTTTGCTTTTGTGCTCTATAAAACTAATTTTAAGCATCTTTTTTGTTTGTTTTCCCTATATAGCGTAAGCCACACGGGCAGGCAATCATATAAACAACAAAGGTTGAAACACATGTTATTCTCTCCTTAATGGTGTACCTTTCCAACTTCTTGGTGCGAGAATTCTGTCCCTGTTTTAAGACTGTTACAAACAGAGCAATTGAAACACCTAAAACAGCCTGGTTTGGGGGCATTTAGGAAATAAGGTGTTATGTAATGTTCTTTTTTTTTTTTAATCTGCCTTGATTAACAAATCCTTAAGATTTTGTCCTCTTTGATATGCAAATCTAGATGGCATCTTACATATATATTTTTTTAATGTTATGTCACTTTCCAAAATCTTCCAATGCTTTAAAATGCTTTGTTTAAGAAATGTACTTTCTGTGGTGTACTTTGTGACAATTGTCATCCTTTCCATATCATCTTGATGTCATGTTCGTGCAGTAGATCGTGTGAAAGCTTTTTCTACCATAGCTTTTGAATGTCCCCAATAAAGAAAGCGAGATTTTATCTCCCCGTATGTATCCTCTAATTGTAAAGGTTTGTCCACAATTCTAGTGGCTCTAACCTTCTGTGAAAAAGGTAACATGCTTTTAAGAGAATAGCAACCTGTTCTATTGGCAACTTTTATAGTTACATAACATGTACAGAGAACTTATATATAGCGTCATTAAAGTGTATTATAAAAATGTGTATATTTTCTGCTGCTGTATTGGACACTATTGTCAGCTGTCAATCAAATACTGTATATTACATCCATGTGAATACAAGTTATGTGACTGGCAAAGAATAGTGTTGTTATAATTTTGAAGCATGCCACATATTCTCATTTGCTTATCTGGTGAAGAGGAGCTCAGTTGCTGTCTTGGCCGATTGGCAGTATGCCGGGATGGACTTACTGTATAAGAAAGTAACGTACAATTTCTTTAGTAAAGATTCAGTACCTCATGTGTGATGCTTTCACAGATAGTGTCTAGTAACATGGCCTACAATATTTTACATAACATGGACATACAATTTATATCTACAGAATATATGGTTATTCAAGATGATTCTTATTACACCATTTAATTAATCATTTTTATTTTAATGTATTGGCACGTTAGCTCATTCACATACTGTGTTTTTTCATATACAGGCAGTCCTCGTTTTACAACGCTTCGCTTTACAACGAATGGCTTATCCAACGCTATGCAATGCATTCCTATTTTCATTTTTACAACGCCAAAATGGCTTATCCAACGCTCTTACGACGCTTTGCAACGTTGTGTATGTGTGTATATATATACACATTCACATAAACAATGTTGCAAAGCGTCGTAAGAGCGTATATATATAATATTATACAATATAATATTATATTATACTATATAATATATTATTTATTATGTTATATTACATATATAATACAGTATATACACTATATAATTTGTGTGTGCTACGTATCTTATTGCCTGCATAAAATATTTGGTGTATTTTAGTGTTAAAAATGCCTTCAGGAACGGAACCTTTCATTTAAACAGTGTTCCTATGGGAAAACGTGTTTCGCTTTACAACGTTTCGCTATCCAACGCCATTTTGAGTAACGCATTGTTTCGGATAACCGAGGACTGCCTGTATGTATATATATATATATATATATATATATATATATATATATATATCATAATACTGAGTTAAGTTATGGTGAGTAAAAAAAGTGACAAAAACCCTCCACAGGAAAGCAAATATGCAAAAAAAACAGTTGTATATGCATATATATATATATATATATATATATATCAACCCCCTTATAGCGCTTTGCATGGGTGTCATGATAGAGGGGGTTTGGCCTGGGATTAAAGGGGTTACACCCCATTTGGCCACCCCCTACTCTCACTTGGGAAGCAAGGGGTTAACTGGACTAAGGTCCAGTAATGTGTTGTTACCTTGATTCAGTATCCAAATGTTTATTCCCCTGAGTAAATGTAATGTCTCATCCTGGTGTTTGCACTCACACACACACTAGGGTTGATGCGGGAGGAAAAAGGTTAATGTTAATTTAGTGATTAGAGCCCTTTGTTCCCCTTTCCCGCCTTTTCAGGCTCCATTTTGCAGCCGTCCATAGCTCGCCATTGAGCCTCCATGCGTTCTAATGGCAGAAGTAGCGGTTTTGGACCTGTTTTCCAGCGACGACCAGCAGGTGGCGTCCGAGAGGAGGAGCGGCGGTTTCCCATTGTAAGTCAATGGGCTCATTGACTTCAATGGAGATTCCTCAACGCCGGCCTCGAGGAACAGGTTGGCAGCCATCCAAACCGCAGACCGCAAAAGCGGATACGTCTTTGAAAAGAGTTTAATCACTTCGGTCAAGTTCAAAGACACTTGGCATGGGAATCTTAGGTTCTAGGGCCCCTGGGAATAAAGTTATTTTTGTCCCTAGCTCCTAGGAACCTCCACACACGATCCACACCGGGTCCAGGAATGAGAGACCCCCGTAAGGGGTCGAGCGGAGAAGGAGGGTCGCGCCATTGACTTCAATGGCGGAGAGGAGGTCCCATTGAATCTAATGGCGGCGTGCGCCATGCATTGTCTATGGCGGCGCCGGCCATTGCTTCCAATCGGGAAAAGCCGTGTGGCGTAAAAACGACTAAGTGTGGACGAATGTAAAGATTTGTGTTTTTTCCATAGGCTTCAATGACGGCATTTCTCCATTGAAAGCCTATGGCGGGAAACCCCATTGCCGGCAACGGCGGAGCCCGCCATTCAAAGCTATGGCGGCAGATCCCGTTGATTTCAATGGGGAAAGAGTGAAAAGCAGAGATTCATTTTTAAAGGGACGAATCCTGGCTATGGGCTGGGGGTATCATGGGCAGTGGCCAGCTTGTGCCACCCCAGGGATACCTGCCAGCCAAGAGCTAAGGCGGTTGCATCTGGTGAGGTGCCCCTGAGCTCATCCCTGGTAAGGGGGAGACAAGGTCAGGGAGGTAGGTGCACTCAGGTAGTTCCAGTGTCTGAGTTAGGATTGCCCAGGGGGGAGAGGAGTGCAGGTGGGCTGCAGGGAGGTAAGCAGCAGGAGTCATCAGCAGGGGCTGAGGTGCTGGGCATAGGGGAGGTTAGGCAGGGAGACACTGTGGAGCAGGGGGAGATAGGAGGTCAGTGGGGTGTCAGGCAGCTGGCAGAGGCTAGGGATGGGCTAGGTAGGCACGAGGTCCCTTGTTCTGACTGGCCAGGAGTGACCCCTCTGACAGATTCCCCAGGGTTCCCAGAGGAGGGGCTGTGGGTAGATAGGCAGCCAGGGAGGAGAGTCAAGGGTATAGCGGAGCAGCTACAGGTGGGCACAGGGCCAGGGCAGGTAGGGTCCCTACAGGATAGTGACATAGCTTTTTCCCAGACTTGGTTAACAGGAAAGCGACGGTCTGTGCTTGATAGCTGGTCTCTCGCTGGTGCAGAGACATGCCAGTCTCTGGGCAGTATGCATCCTGGTCTGCAGAGGTGCCCCTTCACAATGGACTTGGTTCACCAGGCACTGGATGGGGGGCAGAGGGAGGCAAAGGAGAATGCCCGGCGGCCAACGGTGGAGCCCTGCTCAGCAGGATCTGGACTTCACTGTCCACTGTGGCCAGGAGAATGTACTGTACAATGCCGGAGGACAATTTTGCCAGGCCAACCCCTCAGGACTTATTGAGTGCTTCAAGGATGCCAATGGTGTCCCAGTGCCAGTGGAGGCAGCTGGGGCACCAGGTATCCATTGAGCAGGGGAGGTGTCAAGATAGAGAGGGTTTGGCCCGGGATTAAAGGGGTTATACCCCATTTGGCCACCCTCTACTCTCACCGGGAACCAAGGGGTTAACTGGACTAAGGTCCAGTAATGTTTTGTTACCTTGCTTCAGTATCCAAATGTTTATTCCCCTGAGTAAATGTAATGTCTCATCCTGGTGTTTGCACTCACACACACACATGGGTTGATGCGGAAGGAAATGGGTTAATGTTAATTTAGTGATTATAGCCCTTTGTTCCCTTTTCCTGCCTTTTCAGGCTCCATTTTGCAGCCGTCCATAGCTCGCCATTGAGCCTCCATGTGTTCTAATGGCAGAAGTAGCGGTTTTGGACCTTTTATTTCCAGTGACGACCAGCAATTGGCGTCCGAGAGGAGGAGCGGCGGTTTCCCATTGTAAGTCAATGGAATCATTGACTTCAATGGAGATTCCTCAACGCCGGCCTCGAGGAAAAGGTTGGCAGCCATCCAAACCGCAGACCGCAAAAGCGGATACAATGTCTTTGAAAAGAGTTTAATCACTTCGGTCAAGTTCAAAGACAATTGGTGTGGAAATCTTAGGTTCTAGGGCCCCTGGGAATAAAGTTATTTTTGTCCCTAGCTCCTAGGAACCCCCACACACGATCCACACCGGGTCCAGGAATGAGAGACCCCCATAAGGGGTCGAGCGGAGAAGGAGGGTCGCGCCATTGACTTCAATGGTGGAGCGGAGGTCCCATTGAATCTAATGGCGGCATGCGCCATGCATTGTCTATGGCGGCGCTGGCAATTGATTCCAATGGGGAAAAGCCGCGTGGCGTAAAAACGACTAAGTGTGGACAAATGTAAAGATTTGTGTTTTTTCCATAGGTTTCAATGGCGGCGTTTCTCCATTGAAAGCCTATGGCAGGAAACCCCATTGCCGGCAACGGCGGAGCCAGCCATTCAACGCTATGGCGGCGGACCCCGTTGATTTCAATGGGGAAAGAGTGAAAAGCAGAGATTCATTTTTAAAGGGACGAATCCTGTATTTTAAAAAATGTATTAAAGTGCATTTCTGTATCTCCGGTTCTGGAGGTCACAGAGAGTTGAAATTTGGCCAATATGTAGGGTCACTGTAGGCTTTAATAACTGGCAGATTTCGACCCACTGGACCCACCAGAACGGAACTTATTAATATGTGAATATATTAAAGTATATATGGGATTTTGGATCTGCTCTGAAAATGCAGACCCCATCTGCTATGCTAATAGGGCAGGAAGAGCATCCTGAAGACTCGGCATAGCCCTGTGATCAAAAGTGATCAAAAGTTAACTGCCCTGATTGTTTATACTAGGGGCAGGAACAAAGGAGCTGAGTGTTTTTAAGTGTGGTACTTCACACTTACAGGGGAAGCCAAAATTTACTTCAAAGAGATTTTTCTAGCCAACTCAGCGCCTAGGGTTAAGAGTAAAGGGTTGAAATGGTATATAAGTCAGAGTCACTCCTTACTCAATTGTCTTCATGTTCTTCATGCATTGTCGTGATGTCCACATCTGAACCTGAATTATGGAAGAAATGGCCCATCCTGTATCCTGATGGCTTTCTTGTCCTAACCTTTAAGTAAGTGCTATATTTTGTCTGTTATTTGTATAATCTGTTGTGTTCACCTTCTTCAAGGAATAAATTATATTTTATCATATCTAAGCCTCGTTCAGTTCAACCCAGATATTTGGTGTTTATTATATCTTGTCATAAGTTACCGTGACAATGGGGTCCAAAGAATCACATCGCACTATAAGCGGATCACGTTAGAAATAATGTACAATTGTATGCGTTGTACAATAAAGTATTTAAGATACCAATATTCGTGTTGTAAAGTCTTCATAAATACGAAAATTGGGAGCCGCGCTTGCATCGCGTTATAAGCGGATTCGCGTTGTAATGGATCGCGTTATAACGGAGTTGAGCTGTATATATATTTGCGTAGATGACCTAGGCGCAAAGAAAAACTGGGAAAAGAATAATATTGACAAATTGTGAAAAAGGTGTTCATAAACTATACATTGAAGAGGCACTGGAGGAACTCTGGATACATTGACTAGTGTTAATCACTATAATCCGGTCTCAGTTGATTATCTCAGGGACAGCATCACATCTTTGGCTACTTCTATTGGATCACCAGCGGATATTAATGACTTGAAAGAAGGAATAATTATAACAATCCAATGTGAGGCTGAAATGGATAGTCTTTAAATATTTGTATAGAAATATTCATTAAAAAAACTTGTCAACACAAGAATATAAAATTGCTAAATTGCAATCAGCGAGAGAGGATCATAGATATCTCTGTGTATGAATTATTAAAGTCTCAATGTACATTAATGTCTTTAAAAAGACAATCTGTATCTATTGGACACAGTTCATTTCATATGGAAAAGAGTGTACATATATTTCCAGTAGTTCTCCTTACCCCCAGTGATGACCTTCTGGGTGGTGGGCTTGGGACAATCTGTTTCCCCACAGCATGATTCACTGAGCATGATTTGGAGGGTGACTAACCAGCTTTCCTCTCCTAACTGGAGGCCCTCGCTCCACAGTGAACGTGGGTGACTGTCACGCTGCGCTCACCACAAACAGGACGGAAGACCGCGGGGCTGAGGTGGGGATAGACAGACACCGACCCACAACCACGCAGTCCTGTACGGAATGCATAGTCCAAGTCGTACCGCGTCGTAGGGTTGGAGAGGTCAGGGTAGTCAGGGTACTTGCCGTATTCCAGGGTTGGAGAGTCCGGGTTGGTAGAGTTCCGTAGCCAAGGTCCAGGGTAATAGAAGGTAGAATAGTCGAGGAACGAAGCCGGGGTCAAAGCGCTGGAGAGTGTAGAAATCCAAGGAACAGGCAGGGTCAAGACAGGACAGGCAAAGTTCAAGACAAGCCAAACAGCAGCGGTGAGCACAATGCATAAACAGGAGTTTATGCTCAGCAAGGAATGACAGACAGGAGCAGGTATATATGTGTGAAGGATCCAATTACCTTGCAGGGGTGTGCTCTGATCCTCCAATGGTGTCAGTGAGACACTAATCCGAAACAGCCTGTAAGTCAGGTTTTCCTAATGATTGGCCTGGTTGCCGAGCAACCCGCGCGTGATGACGTCACGCGGCCGTGTGTCTAAGTCTCCGCCTGTGGGAGGCACCAGCAGCTCCTTCAGGCTTTCCTGTTGCCTGGTTGCCGCGCAACCCGCGCGCATGCGCGATGTGCGTCGCGGAGCGTCGACGTCACGCAGCCGTGCATGCACTGCCCTGGCAGTGCGTGGCCGCATGGCTCTGCCCTGTGATGCGTTCTCGGATCGGTCTCTGCGCGGAGTAGCGGTAGGTGTGACAGTGACCCCGTCTGACCGGTCAATCCTCTTTATGGTACCCGTAAGATTAGGATCCGGGCTCCTCCGCGTCTCCAGACGCACGGTATAGTGAAGCTTGTCTCCTGCTTCCCCTGCCTCACTCACCGCTTCCGCATCACGTGGGGGTGTTTAGTCGCGTCGCGCGGGATCTCCGGGATCTCTGTAACTTCTCCCTACTTAACTCTTAGATTGTAAGCACTTTTTGGGGCAGGGGCTCCTTTTCCTAATGTTACTTTTATGTTAAATTATTCATTCTAATTATGTCACGTGCATTTCTGCTATAAAGTGCTGTGTACATGCCGCTATACAAATAAAGATATACATACATACAAAACCATAGCATTAAATGAAAGACTACAGCTTTTAAAAGAAAACATACGAGAATAACAGTTTTCAATTGTATTGTTGAGATTATCTAATGTTTGTTCGAAAGTCATGTTGTCAATCATGGAAATTAAAATGTATAACAAGAAAAACAAAGCAAAGATAAGCAAATGATTTCTTTATGTTCTGGTGCTTTGTGAAGCTAAAAATCCCCTTTAATAGATCTGCAGGGGGCTACATATGTAAGAATCTAAAGCTGTTTAATCTGCATTTACAAAAGGATTTAAGTACAAGACAATGTTTTCTGGCTCCTTCAGACAGGAAAAGATCCCATTGACACATGCTTAACGCAACAAATGGTTTGGAAAAGGAAGACATTCTTTTCAAAGGTGTTTGTTTGTCTTGAGTGATGAACTAATTGGGAAAACCAGAAATGGGTCATAAACAGGCTCTGCCCTTTCAGTTTGCATTTTCACAATGACTTGTGATGTCACTTTTCAAGTTTAGCAAATCAGACATCTGAAACCGTATCATTCACACTTTTATCAAGTATCTCAAACCATGGAACTATGGTAGTTAAATCTTCTTTCTAAGGCTACTTGAGGGGATTAAAAAAAAAAAGTGCTCTATACTACAGTACATTTATAGTCATTTAAAAAAAACATTTTTTTATTGTGTTGCTGGTTTATACAAGATGGTTAAGGAGGGAAGTTATAAGAGAAAAAGGAGCAGACGTTGTAGGCACAAATAGAAACCTAGGAGGGGAACAGAGGACCTAGTAAAAGAATTACAGTGGGATTCAGGGGAAGTATTTTTGTTCGATGTACATAATGCATTACAAAAAAGACAAATAGAATACAGAGAATGATAATACAATAAGTGCCACAAACACAAAAGCAGACAATAGGGAATAGATCCCAGCCCCAGAGAGCTTACAATCTGAGTGCTATTTTGAGAGAGTCTTACAGCGAGAGTAGGGGAAGGAGAAAGGGTAATGGATGGCAGTTCCTTTCCTGACCATGATGGTTGGTAAGTGCCTCTTTAGGGCATTACTTCTGGGTTTCCCTCTAATCTGCTATGTCCTTTTCACTGTCCATTACCCCCACCCCCACGGGTAGCCTTGTTTTGATTACCTTTTGGCATACTGTATTAGAAATACCTAGGAGGGGGGTGGCAATGTGTGCGACACTGCCCTCTAGACTGGATCAAGACTTCACTAATTCATTTAACTGTAGGCATTGGAAGCAGTAGTACAAGCATTAGATTGCTGGACGGCTTACTTATTAATATATCAATAATATATATTTTAGGTGTAGGGGGTGAATAATAAGCTGTAAATGAATTATTACATCAATTAATTGCTTTACGGCACGATATTTTAGTTTCCTCTTTAATTGAAACGTGAGAAATGTATGATTTGGGGCACAATCATCTCACTATTTTGCCATGTACTCCATAATGATTCTTGTTCTTTTTACCTGGGCACGTTTGCCAGGGCTTGATTTATTTTCCCTTAAAAGGGTTAACAGAGAGTTAGAGGGTTAATGCTACTAATGCCCCTAGATACATGTTACAAGTTAGTCAGGATGTAAATGTTGCAAAGTGTTTAGGCAGGTGCTTGGCCACGCCTTGCTTCCAGAATATGCTTGATGGGTCACCTGATCTAATGTGACTCAGCCCTAATGTGACTCCGCCCTTATTCTGCCCAGTTACAGGGGTTGGCATGGTGACATCACAGAAGGGGTATACTCAGGGTTGCCACCTTCTACTGAAGGCCAACCCAGAGAATTTTTTTTTTAACTGCCGCGCTTACCTTCAGCGGTGTCCTCCCAGCATCTTCCCTCTGCAACTCTTCTCAATATGGATGCGCGGCATCACACGCACTGCGTTGCCATGACAACGGTACGTGGCATCATTGTCATGGCAACGGGCGCCCCGTGACGCGGTTACGTCACCTTGAGTTCCCGTTGGCATGGCAACGCAGCGCGGCCATATTGAGCAGAGTTGCAGGGGGAAGATGCCGGAGCATGCCGTCCGCCCACACAGGGTTGCCGCCACCTGGAGGTTTACCAGGTAAGCCCGTAGCCCGGAGATACGAGGCCAAAACCCGTAGTCTCCGGAGTGGTGGCAACCCTGGGTATAATGTTAGTATCTCACTTCATGAGCATGTCTTAAAAAACAGGATATTGTTCATCTCTAGCTTGGTAACCTTCAGACTCCAATAAGCTCCATTTTTGCTCCCGGACACTTAATATTTCAAACGGTTCTATCTCCTCAACAGGGCAATAGATTTATACAAATAAATGTAGCTCTCAATTAGCACATCGTTACATAGTATATGAGGTTGAAAAAAAATATACATCCATCAAGTTCAACCTATGTTAAATCTAGACGACAGATACTTTATTCTATATCTATACTTACTTATTGATCCAGAGGAAGGCAAACAAAAAAACCCCAGTGTCATATCATACAATGATATATCATAAGGGGAAAAATAATTTCCTTCCTGACTCCAAGAATTGGCAATCGGATTAATCCCTGGATCAACATCCTTCCCATGTATACATACGTATTTGGTATATCCCTGTATACCTTTCCAGGGGTGAGAGACAGTCACATAATGTACAAAGGGGGAGAGAGACAGCCACATCTTAATACCTGGAGAGTGGACAACCTGCCCTCCCTCCCCCCTTGCCCCAGTAACTGGGCATGTCTAACTCACCTTGGTATATGAATCCTGCATCTTCCAGACAAGCGTGTACCTGAAAGTGAAACAATATAACAATAACTGAGCATGTGATCTCCCATGTACAGTCTTGTGACTGATTAACCCTGGCACTGCCTGCTGTTACCAGGACTGACAGGCCAGAGAAATATACAGCAGGGGGGGGCTACACAAGCCAACACAGGGTTTAACCAGAGTCGAAAGTAAATTAGTTGCTCATTTTGCAACGGAAACGAGATGCGAGATCGCAGCATTGTGGGAACAGAAAGAAATTCCATCCATTTCTAAAATTAAAAACATAATTTGGTTTGTCTGCCAGATGGAAAAATTAACAAGTTTTGTTAATGATACTGGCGCTAAATTCCAAAAAGTCTGGCTGCCGTGGCTGGCTCAGACATCCCAGGGGTGAATAATACCACGATCCCGCTGTGATAGTAATAAATGCGCTCTCATCTGACTGACTGTGGGAAGCTCAGGAGTGGGATAGGATGGTGCAGACCTTGTAATAGAAGTAAAAGAACAGGACCGCATAGGAGAAATTAATCAGTGAGCAAGACACAGGGAGATGCAATTCACAGAAAGATAAAATACCCCCCTCCCTGCGATGTGTGTTCCTTATTTGTTATTTGATTTTATTTGTTGTTACCAGAAGGATGAGATGTAATGTTATTTGTATACTGTACTGAAACTCAATAAAAGTTAAGTTAAAAAGTTTTTAACAGGCAGCCCTGTCTCAGAGGCAATGATGTCACAGAGGCAAAAATGTCACAGGAGGTCATAATGCCAATGAGTATATAACCTGGCTGTTGGTGCCTCAAGTCAGAAATCACCTGCTTCTTGACTGGTAACATCAAGAAAATGGTCTAAAGTAGCAGGAGGCGAGGCCCGCAGCACAGAAGCAGATCAGCCGCAGGAGCCATAGAAGAAGGATACATGTCAGCAGAATAGGTACCAATCTATTTAATACCATTATCTCTTACCAATACCAACATAGTTCCCCTGTAAGCTTGGGCATAAATGGTAGCTATTTGGCCAGAGTTTTGACCCAAAAGTTTATTTTTCCATAGCCTTGCTGATTTGTTAGAAGACTCCTCTTTAGCTCTCACTAATTGTCAGTGAGTCTCACTTATTGAAAGCCAGTCTTCACTCATCGCTGCTCCCAGACATCAATGGAGTCCCAATCATTGAAGTCAACACTTCCATTGACATGTGATTTTTCGTGTTCGGAAAATCCCCCAATATTATTTGCTTGTGATGATTATAACCAAAGAGAATATAAGCTCTGCTCAGCTCTTGCTTATGGTATAAATCTTTGCTTTTCTCATTTCTCTCCATATTACGTAGAAGCAAGCACCATTAATAGTGTTGAAATGGACCTTAACAGCCCGTTCCTGCTGCCACAGTGCTTGGTGTGCTTTGACACTGCTTCTATGCTGATGGGCATCAGTGGAAACCTGAACAGCTAGATAAAGAACTTGCAATGAAACGCAAAAATCAAAAGGAAGAAGCAGAAATCGTGCTTAGGGGCATACCACACCCTTGGTGCCATTCGTATGGGGCATGCTACGCCCTTGGTGCCATTCCTATGGGGCATGCCACGGCCTTGGTGCCATTCATATGGGGAATGCCACGCCCTTGGTGCCATGCCTTGCCAATGAATATATAACCTGGCTGTTAGTGCCCTCCAGTCAGAAGTCAATCTGTTCCAGCTTCCAGACTCGTAACATCAAGAAAAGTCCTGGAGCACAGAAGCAGATCAGCCGCAGGAGCCATAAAAGAAGAAGGATACAGTAGATGTCGGCAGAATAGGTACCAATCTATTTAATACTATTATCTCTTACCAATACCAACATAATTCCCCTGTAAGCTTGGGCATAAATAGTAGCTATTTTGATAGCGTTTTGACCCAAACGTTTATTTTTCCATAGCCTTGTTGATTTGTTAGAAGACTCCTCTTTAGCTCTCACTAATTTTCAGTGAGTCTCACTTATTGAAATCCAGCCTTCACTCATCGTGCTCTCAGACATCAATGGAGTCTCAATCATTGAAGTGTTCTTCCATTGAAAAGTAATTTTCGTGTTCAGAACCCCCCAATATTACTTGCATGTGATGATTATAACCAAAGAGAATATAAGTTCTGCTCAGCTCTTGCCTATAATAAATCTGTGGTTTTCGCATTTATCTCACTAGGACGTGGACGCAAGCACCATTAATACAGTGCTGGAATGGACCGTAACAGCCCGTTCCTGCTGCCACGGTGCTTGGTGTGCCTTGACACTGCTGCTACCGTTCCTGCTGCCACGGTGCTTGGTGTGCCTTGGCACTGCTGCTACGCTGATGAGCATCTGTGGAACCCAAACAGCTAGATAAAGAAGTTGGAATGAAATGCAAAAATCAAAAGAAAGAAGAGACAGGAGGCATCGTGCCTGAACTTCAGATGAAACCCAAAAAGCAAGATGAGAAAAGCAATCCCATCTGAAAGACGGGGTTTCCACTTGGTATTCAGGCAGGGCTGGCTTTTCGGGGTCCAGGCGGCTAGTATGTGTTGTCTGTCTGTATATACACACATATATATATATATATATATATATATATATATATACATATACTTATATATACATATATACATTATACATATATATACCACAACCACACACACTACATACACACAAACACACACCACATACACATCCCACATACAGACACCACACACATACACAAACCACACACACACACACACACATACACACACCACACACACCACATACACACACCACACCTGCACATCCTGCTCTCTCTTGCCCCCTCTAGCCCTTTCTCTCTTGCGTGCCTGCTCTCGGGCCGTCTTGCTTGCTCCCTCTTACCCGCTCTCTTGCGTGCCTGCTCTGGCCCTCTCTCTTGCGTGCCTGCTCTCTGGCCCTCTCTCTTGCCCGCCTGCTCTCAGACCCTCTCACCATCTCTCTCTCTTGCCCCCTTTCTTTCTCTTGTGTTCTATATATCTATATTTTTATATGTATATACATCTATATTTATATATATGTGTATACACGCAACACACCACATATACTTGCCCCCTTGCGCCCCAAGCCAGCCCTGCCTGAATGTCTAATGAAGGCCCCGCTGCCTTCCAGGGGGGGGTTGTTTTCTCATCTTATTACCACAACCTTAAATTAAACTGAAAATAAATTACCCTTGTTTGAAAATACAGATTATTTTGTATTCATTATTTATTCTAATACTGTACTAAGCTTCAGGTATTACTACAGACTGTCACGGGAGACCAGCGCTTTTAACACCTTTACCTTCTGGGATCAATTTCACTAGGCAGGACAAGGTAGTGGAATCAAATGTGGTTTATTCTGGTAAAACCAGCAGGCATACAAAGTAACACAAAACAGGGAAATACACACCTAAATGGGGCCTGGGGGGGAGACACTACCCTCAACTAGGTGCAGGGCGCTGGCTTCAGGAAGGCTTACCCTGTCCGCTCCTCGTCCAGGAACAACACAGTACTATCTACGGGATAGATACCTGGCTTTCACCGTTGGCCGGGTCTTCGTCCGTTTGTAGAACTTGGCCGCATCTCTAAAACTTGTCCTCAGTTTGGCCAGGCTTCTCCGGCACCGCAATGCTGAGTGCTTTGCTTATTGTGAGCAAAGCACCTTTGAAAAGCCCGCCTTTGCTTCACCCGACCAAGCCTAGGAACAGTCTGGTTCTTCGATCGGGCAGTTCCCTTACATAGACCTCGGTGTTGCACAGTTACAGTACATAGTAGATGAGGTTGAAAAAGACATGTGTCCATCAAGTTCAACCTATGCTAAATTTAGACAACAGATACTTTATCCTATATCTATACTTACTTATAGATCCAGAGGAAGGCAAACAAAAAACTCCAGTGTCATATCATCCAATGATATCTCATAAGGGGGAAATAAATTCCTTCCTGACTCCAAATAATGGCAATCAGATTAATCCCTGGTTCAACATCCTTCTCATGTATACTTATTTGGTACATCCCTGTATACACAGGCTGCTACTTCAATAAGTACAGGATATACATATATATTTTATCACACCTGCTAAAAAGGTACCGTTGGGGGGTACAATTACGTAGTAATCCTTCCAAATTAAAATGTGAAACTAAAAGCCTAGTCCTGTGTATTGCATCATTAATATGCAAAGGGACTTTTCACTGCTAACCACGCAGCGAATTCTCCGGGAAATTTTCTGCCCCATCCATATATTGCGACTGCGTTCTCGCTGTGGGTTTCAGTGGTAATGTACCTTCTTCTGGGTTCGATATCTTTACCCAATCGTGTTTCTTGTGCACTCAGTTTCCCTACACTCCTCTGCCTGCGTCGTCTGTTTTCACTCGTGCTCACAAAGCTTTTTAAAGAACGGCCGCGCTCTAGACAAGATCCCGCACTGGAAGGTTTCCGTGTTAGGTGTCAGCGTTTGTGACGCTATTTAAAATGTTAAATGCTTAAAATTAAAGAAAACCTTTTATTATTACAGCTCAACCCCCTTATAACGCTGTGTTTGGGGTCCAAAGAATTGCATCGCGTTATAAGCGGATCGCGTTAGAAATAATGTACAATTGTATGCATTGTACATTAAAGTATTTAAGATACCAATAATCGTGTTGTAAAGTATTCATACATACGAAAATTGGGAGCTGCGCTTGCATCGCGTTATAAGCGGATTCGCGTTGTAACGGGGTTGAGCTGTGCCACTTTTTTATTTTATTTTTTAGGATATTATATTCTTTTTGTGGGTTGATTAGCAAATAAAAATCCCCCGTGTGAACACATTCACGTCTGAGACAAGTCTGCAGCCTGCCCTTCTCCATTATCTCTTCGCATATAGGGCTTCCACTGCAGCGAGAGATTCTGGGAAATGATATGCAAATCACTGTGTCACCTTTTACTTATCCATTTTAACATGGATCCCCATAAGCTTTACACCTGCCGTATTACACAGCGTTTTCAGGATAGCCTGTGTTAAAAAAAAGTGCAGAGCCGGTATCCTACTCACAGATAGCTATTTCAACTTTTTGTGTGTATGTATATGTGTGTGTGTGTGTGTGTGTATATGTATATATATATATATATATAGCAAATGGAAATATTACTGTATGCTCCTTTGCATGTCTTAGACAGGCCTGCAACCCCGCCTTTCACCATCATCACCCAGCACACAGCACTTCCACTGCAGCAAGCGATTCTGGGAAATGACATGCAAATGGACACACAGTGTCACCTTTTGCTTCAAGACATGCAAATGAGCATACAGTAATATTTCCATTTGCTATATGCTTTGCTGTGGAGGGCTTTTGTCACTTTTTTTACCCACCATAACTTAACTAAGTATGGTAAATCCCATCCTCATTGCTTCATTGCATAGCCAGTTAACCAACCCCACACTAATGAGACCCATTAAGGTCGAAACTGCTGTCTGTGGGTGGGTTTTCTGGCTATGCATCTTAACCCTGGCTGTGCTCAAAGCTGTGACCATGCAGCAAGCTTAAGCCTATAGGGAACCATGTTAAAAATGGTTTTGAAGCAAAAGGTGACACTGTGTGTCCATTTGCATGTCATTTCCCAGAATCCCTTGCTGCAGTGGAAGTGCTGGGTGATAATGTTGAAAGGTGGGGTTGCAGACCTGTCTAAGAAATGCAAATGAGCATACAGTAATATTTCCATTTGCTATATGCTTTGCTGTGGAGGGTTTTTGTCACTTTTTTTTACCCACCATAACTTAACTAAGTACAGGAGGGCCCCGGGTATATGGCGGGTTCCATTCTTGGGGCCCGCCATATAGTGAAAATCGCTGGAAAGCGGATCCGGCGATTTTGAGTTGTTTGCATGCGCAAATTGGCGTTTTCGTCGTTCTGCGCATGTGCGACCTATGGTATGCGCGTGCAAACTACGGTATGCGCACGCAACCTACGGTCTGCAAATGCGCGCTGGGCGCAACCGCCCGTTCTGTGCATGCGCGACTGAGGATCCAAGATGGCGGCCCCCTTCTCGGTGCCGCCGTATCGGCGAATCGCCGAAAAGCGGAGCACCGAGAAGCGGGGCCCTGCTGTATGGTAAATCCCATCCTCATTGCTTAATTGCATAGCCAGTTAACCAACCCCACACTGATGAAACCCATTAAGGTCGAAACGGCTGTCTGTGGGTGGGTTTTCTGGCTATGCATCTTAACCCTGGCTGTGCTCAAAGCTGTGACCATGCAGCAAGCTTAAGCCTATAGGGAACCTTGTTAAATATGGTTTTGAAGCAAAAGGTGACACTGTGTGTCCATTTGCATGTCATTTCCCAGAATCCCTTGCTGCAGTGGAAGTGCTGGGTGATAATGGTGAAAAGCGGGGTTGCAGACCTGTCTAAGACATGCAAATGAGCATACAGTAATATTTCCATTTGCTATATGCTTTGCTGTGGATGTTTTTTGTCACTTTTTTTACCCATCATAACTTAACTTAAACACACACACACACACACACACACACACACACACACACACACACACACACACACACACACACACACACACACACACACACACACACACACACACAGACACACACACACACACACACACACACACACACACACACACACACACACACTTACTTTAGATGTATACACATTATAACTATATACCCTGTAAATGAATAGGGGTGTATATACACATATCAGTGGCAGCATGTGTGCTCTGCTGCCAGCGGACTACATTTCCCAGCATGCTCTGGGTGCCCGGCAGGAAGCAGCCTGTTGCAGCACAGGACAGCCAGAGAGGAGCGTAGCGCCGCACAGGAGGACAGCCACAGAGGAGCACACCTCTGGTACAGGTGCACACCTGTAGCTGCAGACACCGGAAGTCAATGAAGAATTCCGGGTTGGAGGGTACTTGGAGTGCTGGGGCGTGCTGCGCACTCCTCCACAACAGCCGTCCTCTGCCGCCCAGCCCGCCACCCGGAGATTTCACTGATCAAGCCGTAGACCGGAGATGGGTATGCAAAACCTGAAGTCTCCGGATCAAACCCGGAGAGGTGGTAACCCCGGATATACTGTAAATAGAGCTGCAGAAGCGTCTAGGCCCTTGTGTTCCTGGAGCATAACAAGAGAGAGGAGCCTCATGTCCATAGTGTCTGTCTTTAATGTGTAACTTTATGCAGTAAGTATGGTCACCTTTATTATTTTGTAGTTAGAAAAAGTGTCCCTTATCTATAGGGTGACCAGACTTCCCGGTTTGCCGGGACAGTCCCGGTTTTTTAAGGTCTGTCCCAGTGCCTTGACATTCTTTAAAATGTTCCGTTTTTTTTATTTGTCCCAGTTTTGAAAGTCAGCAGGAGATGGGAGGATAGCAGGGAGTGGAGGATTCCAGCAGGGAGAGCAGGATGAGAGCAGAGGGCGTCGGCAGGGAGTAGAGCAGGAGGAGAGCGAAGGCCAGGTCTGGCTGCAGCTTCAGAGAGTGGGGTTGGGGTTAGCTTCAGAGGATGGGGGCGGGGATAACTACAGAGGGTGGGTTCGGGACTAGCTTCAGAGGGTGGGGATGGGGTTAGCTTCAGAGGGTGGGGCGGGGTTAGCTTCAGAGGTTGGGGCGGGGTTAGCTTCAGAGGTGCCCCAGCAGTAAGAGCCGGAAGTCAGTGAGATCTTCCAGTGTCTACTGCTAATGTGCAACATGGCTTCCCCCCCTGCTCTACAGTGACAGGTAGGGTCCAAAATGGGGGGGAGAGAGTGACAGACACAGAGAATGGGGAGAGAAAGAGACACACAGGCACACAGAATGGAGAGAGTGACAGACTGAATGGGGGGAGATGAAAGACAGACAAACAGAATGGGGAGAAAGACAGAAGAATTGGGAGAGAGTGAGAGAGACACGGAGAATGGGGAGAGAGAGATACAGTACACAATGGGAGAGAGAGACAGACACACAGACTGGGAAGAGTGTAAGTGCGGCGTGTTCCCTCCTTACCTGCTGTTGCCGCGGCCACTGTTCCTGCCCATGTGTGCTCCCCCGCTCTCATTAGAGCGTGCGTGCACCGCAGCTCTTCTAGCTGCCGCACGGAACCTGGTCCTGCCTCCCGCACGCGTCGCACATCTCCCGCGCGGCACGCATACGCGATGATGTGCGACGATCCCCAGCTGCGTGGCAAGTCTCTCCTCCCTGCCTTGTTGCCTGCATCCTATCCCAGCTCCGCTGGGGCCGTGCCTCCGTCCGCCCCTGTCCCCTTTGGCCTGCCCTGTCTGTAAATACGTCCTGCTTCCTCCCATGCTTTGCTCAGCATAATCCTATGTAGTCTCGTGAAGCTCACTTCTGTTGTGCAGTGTTCTAGTTTTGTTTGCAGTTAACCTCTTGTGTACCGACTCGGCTTGTTTGTGGATCCTTCTGGATTTTGGACTTTGGCATACCCTCTACTACGGCGATCTCTCCTACCCTTGAACACAGCATACGAACTCGGACTACGCTGCTCTCCACAATCCCAGACCACGGCTTACGTACCCCTACTATCCTGTCTTCTCCAATCCAAGAACTCGGCAAGTATACCGCATCTCCTACACTCTCCAACCCAGATCTGGCAATGCTAAACTATCCGCCTTCCAGGCACACCTCCGCTGCTGCGGGTGTGTGGTGTTATACCTTCCCACCTCAGTGCCGGGGTCTTGTCTTGTTTGTGGGCATGGCGAGTGTTACAAAGAGAGACAGACAGAGAATGGGGAGAGAGAGAGACACAGAGAATGGGGAGAGACAGACAGAATGGAGAGAGAGAGACAGACACAGAGAATTTGGGAAAGAGAGACAGTGAATGGGGAGAGAGAGAGACAGAGAATGGGGAGAGAGCGAGACAAACAGAGAATGGGGAGGGAGAGACTGACACAGAGAATGGGGAGAGACAGACACACAGAATGGGGAGAGTGACAGACACAGAATCGGGAGAGTTATTACAGACACACAGAATGGGGATACAGACAGGATGGGGGGGGGGAGAGAGATAAACACAGAATTGGAAAGGGGAGAGGGAAGGAGGGAGAGAATGGAGGGAAGGGCGGGGGGGGGGGGGGGGGAGAAAGTGTAAAGAATCCGCTCCTGGGTTTGGCTGGAACTCATCCTTACAGAACTATAGTGTTTCCAGACAAACCCCTGTCTGAACCTGCAATCAAGAATCACCTACTCCTGCATTTAGACTGCAGCTTGCTTCTTGCTACCTCCTATGCAGCTCTGCCTCATTGGCTGCCTGTTCTATTTAACTCCTACCACTCCCCCCAGGAAGTTGCTGAACATAGACTTTCTCAAGTAACTGTGCTTGCCACAGCACCTCTGTTTGGCCTGCCTTGACCTTCTTGCCATTGCTCCCAGTTCCTGGCAGACTTCGCCTTCGCCACGCTGAAGCGGTTACACTGAAGCCCTCAGTGTTTCTTGTCCTGTCTGCATTTCCTGTTCCCAGTGACCCTCCAGTGGCCTCCACTACTCTCAGCTGTACCCGGCTAGGGAGAGCTGTTTTTTGCTGAAGCATTGGATCCCCTGTTCCTGTTCCCTCCCTCTAGAAGCCCTGCTACGAAGCCCCTGAAGCGGCTTCGCTGAAGTTCTCTTGCTTTCTACGCTGAAGAAGATTTCCTGATGATGACCCTAGCCCGTGACCTCTACTACACTCCTATGCCGCCCGCCTTGACCTCAGCTCGTGTCTGCGACCATCGCTCCTATGCCGCCTGCCCTGACCCCGGCTTGTCTACAGATTACCCTGCTTTCTCCTGTCCTGACCCGGCTACGCTTGACCACGGAATTCGCAATCCGGATCCGGCTTTGTGGTCTAAGATCGGTGCTTTCATATCCCCAGCTCAGCTCCGCGGTCTGGTCCAGGTTTGTGGTGAGCATATCCGTAACAGAAAGTGAGCAGTTGGTGATGTCATTTGTAGCATAAATATTTTTTTTATGTGTTCCGTTTTTTTAGTTTTGTAAATCTGGTCACCCTATTTATCTAAGAATGGCCACTAATGATGGAGGGCAGAGCATCCTACCTTCCTTTAAAGAGGATGTGCAGGGGATTCCTTGATCAGGGACCCAGAGTGCCACATCTGGAGTTTACCTACAAACAATCTCTAATAGCACACCAGGCAGCCAACATAGGGACTAACAGGGATATCTACACAATGATAGGAAGATGGGATCCTTGATAAAAGGTGCACCCATGCACAGAATCCTGGTAGGTGCTGGAAAGCCCCAGATCACTTGCAAGAGATTGCCTATTATCCACTAAACATGTGTGTAAGGTGATAAGCCATGTGCCTCTGTGGGATGCTGCCTGAGCACCCAGGGAAGAAGAGTGTATGATACCCAAGATGTAGAATAAAGATACCTGTTTGTCTAATAAAGTTCCTGGCTCCCTTATTCCACCAACTGCTTACAACCAGTGTTGGAATTCCCTTTAGGCCCGGGCACAGGGCGGCAACATTTTTGGACCGCAAATCTCCCCCTCTCTCTTCCCCACTGATTGCTGGGGGAGAGTGTGGGGCCTCTGTAAAGTTCTTACCTTCTCCTTCATACCACTCTCCTCCTTCAGCATCAAATGACACTGCAACGTCACATTGTCGTGGTAACGCGATGCCATGTGACATCGCTGCGTCACGAAAGAGGAGGTCGGCACCAAGTGCCTAAGGGCAGAATTTTTGCAAATCTGCCACTGCTTACAACACCAGCTAGACCCGATGCTAGCACCCTGAAAAGATATGAGAGGCGCAGAGCACCACCTGCACATAAACAATTACACGATGATGCGACACTCTTTTTGAGCCAGGTACAGAGGGGTTACACGTTTGAAATATTGCTTCAAAAGGGAAAATCCAGATTGCATGAAAAGAACAATACATCTGTAACCCTTTTATCCTACCCCCCCTAGATGAGGGGTATGCTCCTTTCTGGTTACCTCAAGCGGTCTGGGTGCTGTAACCTGCTGGCAACAGGAGGGCTGAGGGCTCTGCGGTGGTGTGGGGAGAACCAGGACAGGGAACTGGGGAAACAGTTTACCTTGATGCTGGTATCTTCTGGTGGTGCAGTGCCTCCAGCCAGTGAGGATTTCCTGTAGATCTGCAGGGGATGGACTCTCACTGACACTCCTTCATACCCAGAGGCATGAATCCACACAGCAATGTCTTTTCTTGGTGGCTTTATTACAGGCATGTGTACAGCATATCACAACAGATTCTTCAATGCATATGCCCTCCGTACTAGGGAGCTCTTCCACTGCTCATAACAGCATACTTCCCCTCCCTCCCTGCCCCTGTGGGGTAGGAGGGAGAGAACTATTTTCTTTCCTTCTCAGCTCACTCTCTAATTCTCAACTGAACTAGCTGATTTTAGGAGGCATGTCCCAATTTGAACATCCTTGGGGAGTGTCTCTAACTCTGACTCATTACAAGCCAGAGCTGGATACAGATTGGCCCACACACAGCAGGGGGCGTTCCAACCAATATCCACCCCTTAGATTGACAGCCTCAGAGTTGCAAGGCCCGCCCTCGAATATTGATACAACATTCAAGGCTGAAATACACATACAGTCCTAATAATGGATTTAACCTTTCCACTGCCTGCACTAACAGGACTGACAGAGGAAAGGCTCAGAAACAGAAGTAACTGCTGGGAGGCCATGTTACACATCTATAAAACAGATGGTCTAATAATTTGTATAACTGCAGCTAGCTAGATTAAACAGAATGACTGCATTCATACTGTAACTTGATAAATCTTATAAATATTTGTCAGAGAGATTATATTTGTAACAGGGCAGAAAATGAATGCATTATTGGCATGGGTATCATTATTAAAACATGGAGGTACAGATAACTAATATAATACAAAGAGCAAGAGGGGGTAGCGGATCACTAATATTTTCTTACGTTGGATTTCATATTCATGTTAAAATAAACATTTGAAAGCACATGCCCTTTATTTTGAAAGGCCTTCAGCACATTGCAGAACTATACATTACAGCGCTGCTGGTCTTTTATCTCCATTTCCCCAAATCAAATTCCATTTTGCTGTTGCAGTCGAGCTGTACGATCAAGAAATGTCTGTTCTTAATTTCTCATCACACTGTTTTTGAAGAAGATATAAACGTTTGAGAATGTTTAGTTTAGCAGTCTGTCCACAAACACTGTCCCTGAGCATTTAAACATGTCTGTAACTGTTGATTATGTTTCTAACTATGGCTGTTTTTTCTGTGTAGCCCTGTTCCCCCCATCTCTGGAAACATGTTGCTGCTACTACTGATGTCTTGCTGCATGCATACCTGTGAGGGTCCATGAGAGCTGAGATGTCCGCGATGGGGTGGGGACCAGGACAGGCTTTCGGTGATCCTTATGTTCTTTCCATGGTGATACAGGGCATCCAGACATGGCAGGCTACAGCAAGGCTGCAGGCAGTTCCTACCATGACAGTTCTTTCTCTCTCATACCTGTGGCTAATAGACCGCAACTCAGCCAGGGTATATAAATGAGGTCTTTATTGTAGCAACCACTGCACATGGTAAACAGCGTCGCATATAGTAGAGAAAGGGTCTCAGATCCCTGGATGGTGCTGGCCAGCAGTTAATGGTTGAGGCCTTGTGCCATGCACAGATCTTGCTGTCCCAGCCACTGGAGGGCTGAGCTGGACTCACATCCTCACCCTAGGAGGGTGGGAGCTGAACTCACACCTCCTCTCCCCTGGAGGTGTGGAGGGGTACTGACTCAATAATTTGGAAAACCTCCCTGCTGCAAAAGGGGAGGGCACCACGATTGGCTACACACCGACCCAATGTCACCACCTCTCCTGCCACTCAGGGAGGCTGCGTGAGGGGGGGGGCAAACCCCACAGGATAGCCTGTCACTGCCTGTAGCTATTGGGACTTAAGTGACATTAGGGGCAGAAAGATAGCTGGACCAGCCATGGCTACATGTGTATTGTACCCCAGAACATATACTATAACTTGCATCCTAATGTATCTTTTCTGGTCAATAGATAAACTAAAAAATAATAAGTGAAGCATACAAAAGTTAAAGCAGCAACCTCCCATTCTGAAGCTTTTATGAGTTTAAAGGGGCAATCCCTCCTAGGACAAAAGTGAACTAATTTCAGTTTAAAGGGTCTCATTTGGGTAACGGATACCTTTTTTTTTTTTTTTACCCAAATCTGACATCTATTAAAAAAAAATGTAATGTGTTTTTTTGTTAAAGTTACACTTGGGAGGGGTTGGATCTCCTCTGGTTACTCCCTTTTGTGTGATCTCGCAGTGTGATCAGCAAGTGCTTGTACAGCCAGAGACCCCTCTCCCCACCTCCCCTTATCCGTGTTGGTTCTCTGATAAGGACAGGGATACGCTTAAAAAAAACATTTTGCTATTAGCTGTGTTAGATTAGTTTAGGGAAGCCGGTTAGACTGTTACATTTTTGTTTTCTGGCCAACTATGGGGGATTGCACCTTTAACTAATGTAATGTTAGTATCTTGCCCCCTGAACATGTCCTGCTCGTTAACACTAAAACCACATTTTGTTTATGAGTTTTAACAATGATTGTTTTCCTAATCTCTCGTTTCTGGGTTTACGATAGTAACCTCAGTCTGTTCGGGGCTCATCCATTTTGACCTCCTCGGACACTTAGGCCCGGATACATCAAACTCTGTTGAAGAGGAGTTCATATTGCACCGGGTTCAAAAATAAAATACCAGGCGTTACTACCCCAATTTTAAGTTGGTATTCATTAACATTGCGGTAAAAATTTACCGGGTGCGATATTTGGGATTTAGACATAGCTTCTAGCGTTCTCAGGAAGTGCAAGCCTTGCTACATCTGTATGTCAATATCTGTGAAGTGTTGTATACAGGTGTCAATAAAGTACATTTATGTTTTATAAAAGTTCCGGGCACCCATCTATTTCCCATACTTTCATCTACAGTACGCCCAGCCTGCACCCAGCCAGCACCTTGTTAAGGGCTTAGACACTGAGCATTGCCATTGTACAGAACAACTACAACTTTATGCAGAAAAAAAACAAAACAAAATTGTGATATGTTAACCGAGTACTGTAGTGCATGGCGTGCTCATTTTAATGTTAAAGCTGCAGTTCAGTCAATATCCTGCATGTTTGTTTTTTTTAATAAATCAGTTCTGTAGTAAGAAAAAATACTTTTAGCATTTTCTGTTTTTAAAAAAACAACTTTGAAAGACCAATTTTCTTGTATTCTATTTTAACAGCCATTTGCTAAGGCACTGCCCCTTCATGTCCTGTCACAAGCTCTGGCACACCCCTTTGTCAGCCCTGCCCTCCCTCTAGCACTTGTCAGTGCAGGAATGCTCATGAATATTCATGAGCTTCCACTGCCAGTCAAGCAGATTATAAACAAATGCCAGCTTTTAATATGTCACCAAATTTCGACCTATCAATACATGGAAAACGAATTGAGCTGCAGCTATACTGTTCTTTAGGTAATTAGAGATTGCACACATAAAACTATTGAAGTAAAAAAATAAATGAAACAAAAAACAAAAAAAAAAGACTGAACTGCAGCTTTAAATCAAGGTTCTTCAAGCATGCAGAACCTGGAAACACACTCCCATGTACCTGCCAGTCAGCATAACATGCTTCAAAGGTTTACAGCAGTAGAGAAGTTAAGCTAAGGTTATATTTCCTAAAGATTACATTACAATTTGTTGTCGCAGTTGATCTTTTAAAGGGGCAATGCCAGTGTGTGACACAAAAAAAAAAATACAAATACAGCTGTATGGTCGCGAGGTCACCAATAGAAAATTGCAGCGGCATTTTCAGATTGTTGCAACTTTCTATAGGTTGCTAAAGAGAGCCTTACCCTGCGACAATATTGTGTCCACAGGGAAAGTATTTTTGCCAAGTGGACAAAACCAGTTATATCTTGGGAACCTCGGTTCAGGTAGTATAAAAAAAAAAAAAGATACCCCCAAAAAAATAATTGGGCAGCACGGACTTCTGCTTTATGAAAGTATTGTGACTCCATGTGAGTTGAATGCATGTAAAATATGAATGCTGTGGTTGGCCCTATGTCTGCTAAATAAACCAACAGCTTTCTTTATTTTATATAGTTTTTGACAGCACAGTACACTATTTAATAACTGTTTTTAAATTAAGAAATTCAGTGTGGCAAAATTTCCCGATCTTGAAGCGTGAAATAGCAAATTGTTCTCACGGATCCCGTGACAACCTTCTCTAGAAACCCACGGTTCCATTTAACACAGTTTAAAAACCGCTGGGTAATGCAGCCAATCAGGATGGAAGAAACTGCCCAGCCCCTAGCAACTGCCCTGCTCTGGGAGATCGGTGAAATTTTGCAGCACCCTTTTGGATCCTCTCACTAACCCGGTTGTGAAACGCTGCCCTATGAACAAGGATCAAGAAGGCTTGTCTCACAGCACCTCAGTTTCCTTTATTGTCTATTCCGTTTTATGTAGAACAGACAATGGTGAAAAGGGAGACCAAAAAGCGCACCAGCACAAACGGAGCAGGAAGAACCCAGGACAAAAAAATGATTAAAAGGGCACTTTAATGTGGCAAAAGACCCATCCAATGCATTTCGAACGTCGCAGCGTTCGAAATGCATTGGATGGGTCTTTTGCCACATTAAAGTGCCCTTTTAATCATTTTTTTGTCCTGGGTTCTTCCTGCTCCGTTTGTGCTGGTGCGCTATTTGGTCTCCCTTTTCCCTGTATTGCATTGAGTAGCTGCACAGCCTGCCTGCCTGCCCTACCAGGATGTGAGTACTTGTATATTTTTCAGGGGAACCTACCAATGAGACTGATGGTGAGTGGGTTGCACCACACACCACCTGTCTTCAGGAGGATAGTACCCATTATATGACACAATAGGTACTATATCAATTGTTAGTACCCTGGTACAGTGGTCTGGCTTATTATCATTTTGAGATATACCTGCATTTGAGCGCTTCAGCTATTTTCCATAGAACAGACAATGGACCTGGTCCAGCACAAGTATGCATTCTGTCAACTTGGCAAATCAAGAAAATTACTTTAAAAAGACAAGAATAAAATAATGTAAAAAACAAATGCTGAAAGATTGTGGAATCTCTGCCACATTCCAGGTGTCTGAAGAAAACACATTTTTTTTATTTTGGATAATCTGTGTAAGACATATGGAGACACTTCTAAACTCTTATTGTCTTTGCCTCATCAGGCAATTGAAAATCTATTGCGTTTGCAACTCGTAGCTTGAAGCATCAGTATAGATATAGGATAAAGTATCTGTTGTCTAAATTTACCATAGGTTGAACTTGATGGACGTACGTCTTTTTTCAACTTCATCTACTATGTAACAACTATGTAACTATGTAATACTGGTATGTAGGAGGAAAATGGGTATACCACGTGAATGGGTTAGTAGTTATTTTGCAGTACTTGCTTACTGTCCACAGGTAAAGGTACATACAGTACAGTTGATTGCAGCGACATAATTGATCCCATAAAAGAATGAATTTGCCATTATTGATTGAGTATATGCTTAATAAACGTATTTTTTTACGTCAGAAACAAAAATTTTTTAATGTACAATAGATATGTTTCATGTCCACTCAGACCTGGCTGTTTATTTATCTCCAGAATATGGGGGCGGGGTGGTGAAATGTACACAGTGTTAAGGATTATGTATATCCTTCCTTAATCCCAATGTACGTCACACAAAAAAGTTATGATAAGTAAATAAAGTTACAAAAATTCTCCATCATACATTGAGTACAGTAATGATAAAGAACACGTATGAACACATTCACATGTTTCAGACAGGTACCTTATCCCTACCTTACCTCATAATCACATGGCACACAGTGCTTTTACTACAGCCAGTGATTCTGGGTAAAAGACATGCAAACAAGCACTCATAGTGCATCAGATTTGGCTTCTTATCCACTTTAATGTGGATCCCCGTTTCACACAGCTTTTAAAGAAAATCCTGGGTCAGGTTTGCTGGCCATGCATTTCTATGATCCAGGCCTTGGTTTAAAAAAATGTGTAAAACAGCAGGAATAAGCTTAAACGGATCCAAGTGAAACTGCATAAAAAAGCCAAAAGTGACACAATGGCCCCGATGCACGAAGCTCAGTTAGCCTAGTTAACAGAACGGTAACCAAAATGAATAAAGAGAATAACGTTACAATAACCTGGTGTTAACCACTAAAATAACATATCAATACATATTGTAATGAACCTAAAGTCCATTACGGTTGGTTAGAGTAGTGGTTAACTCTTGGAATCTATTGGTATTTGAGGGGCCTCAGAAAGGGGTTTCTGGCATGTTCTGGAACTGTTAGGAGACAAATTTGTCACGACTCAGACCCAGGGAGTTGAAGCAAAAAGATAATTTCGATTGTAGGATTCTGGGTGATAGCTGTCTCTCGCAGGAGAAGTGCCACACCAGATAAGAAAAGCAGCGTTTATTTATATAATAATGCAAAGCAAAAAGTGTCAGGTGATCTGTAAAATACAATTATCACCATATATAGTATTGCTCAGCCCCTCCCTTGCATCCTGTCACTGTTCACATTATATGCTCACAAACTGCTGCGGCACATCCTATTCTAACTTTTACCCGTCTTGCCCCGCGCGTCATTACGGGCTGGTGCCGAACGTGGCCGTGCGCCAGCCCACCCTAGCCGCATCTTCCCCTCCCCCTTCCTTTCCCCTCGCGACCCCCTGGCTGTTCCGGCCCGCTCCACGCTCCCCAAAATAAAATACCCCCTTACCTGCAGCCTCCTTCGGGGATGCCTGGCGTCTTCGGGGATGCCTGGTGTCCTCGGGACGCCAGGCGCATGTGACCGGCGCCCGGCTGACGCGCGGCACGCCGGAAAAAAATAAAAGTAAGCCGCGTCTGCCCACACTTTGCAGTGGCGGCCGAGTTAGAATAAACTCTGCCGCCACTGTAGGTGCAGAATACTTAACCTACACCCACTGTTAAATGCAAGAACATGTTTACCAACATTTCTACATTCTACTTCCCTATTTCGAGGGACTATTTCCAGACTGTAAGAGATGTGTGCAGAGGTATGCAAATGGAGACTGTTTTAGGGTGAAATTATATCTTGGCTTTATTGAGCCTGTTCCTTTATCCAGGCAAAACATACAAAAACAAAAAAATAACAAGCCCCTATCCCTTTGTAAGGGCTAACTTATTTCACCAGACCCTATCTACAGGACGGGAGGGATATTCCCATTACCAGCCTATCACCCCAAAGTCTCAGGAAGTACCTTAAGCAGGTGGCTCTCCATGTCAGTCTCTGGCAGGTACCTGAGTCCTCTGTGTCCAGGAAATATAGGTCTCTGGGTGTCTGGATGTCTTGATCTCAGCACAGCCTTTGTACTCAAGACAGTGTCTGTGTGCAGGCTTCTCTGCTCTCCTTCTGTCAGCCCAAATGTGAGCTAAGGAATCTCTCTCCTATTTCCAACAGGAGGCTTTTTACAGAGGTCTCATTAGTCCAGGGGGAGACTAGTTAATTGAGTGGCTGCAATCAACTATCTCTCTGTTGGATTCTCAGAGCTCTGATGCTTCTTTATTTAAACCAGGATAAGTCCCTGTTACATAGACAATGACATTATTTCCTGTAAGTCTTCTTCCCTATTAGAGTGTAAGCTTTTTTACAATTTAGAAAACGCAGTGGTGCTGTTTATTGAAACATACTTTGTTTTCTGTAAAATCACTTCCTCATACATATTTAAGTACTTCATCACCACAATTCACAATACATATCTTGACTACATCACTTTCTAAACCAGACCCTCATAGTGATTGTCTGGGGCCTTGGTTCTAGCATCCACTGTCCTCTGTCATCTTTGTGATCTCCCAATCCCTCATTAATCCCATCCAACAGAACCTGCCAGGGAGGGATTGCAAATAAGAGTGCTGAGCTTGGTCCAAGTTAGTTCAGCTCAGAGTTATAACTTCTTAATTATTGCAGTTCCAGTTTTTAGTTGCAGACAACCATGTAAGGCTACTGTAGCTGAGTGGTGCCGCAACATCCCTGCTTCTGGACCTACCAGCTAGAGGTGGCGGCAAGTTAGAGTAGGCTCTCAAGATTCCTCCAAGCAGTGGTGGAAGGATGAGCTTCTGGCTAAAATGCTAGATTACTTGATCGGTCACCGTTTCTACAACCAGCCTATCCCATGCTGTTTCTAGTGCCCTCTAAGTGAAGTGCCCCTAGTGCTGGGTGGTGCCAGCGACCCAGTCTAGGTGATTTATTGCTGTAATTCATTTCTAAATAAAAGATCCTGCTTTCCAAGGAAAGTGTCAGCTGAGAGGAAAGCTCAGTTACAAGATTTACGAACGTTAGAGCAACGCATAGGCAAATAAGATGCTAATGACCCGTTAGCCTGACATCGCAGATCCACTAAACTCCGTTAAGATTAGCACAGGGAAATATCATTATAAAAAATAGGTCGCCGCTAAACGTGACGTTAATCACAAGCTGACCATGAGTATCCTAACGTTATTTCAGTCAATAGGCTATGATGACAAAGGGATGTAAAAAGTGGTACCCTGATATTATTTTGGTATGGTACTTTGCACTTCCCATTGAAATAGTTATGTGTCAGACCAAGATATATATTAACAATGATATACCATTCAGAAACATATCAAGAGGTGCATCTAATAAAGTATCATTTAGGTTATGTAATACACTGTATAAGGTATTTATTTGTTTAAAGTTAATGTAGGATATGTTTCTAACAGTTGCCACGATATATTATATACAGTATTATGTACTAACTAAATGATGTGTGTGCAATGACATTACAACTAATTATCGCAAAGATACGGAAATACGTAACTGAACATTTATTCATACACACAGTTAAAGCACTGCAACTGAAACACAAAGTGATCAAACAAAATGTTACTTAAACAATGCCGATTGACAAGGAACACCATTAAAAAAAAAAAAGCTTCCTCTTGTTACATTATGTAACAGACATGCGTTCCCGGTGCTGGAACGCATGTGCATTAATTGGAGTTAGATGTTTCCCAATGTGCATTGCATTGCTTATCCCTGTGCTATTAACGTACCCGCTAATGCATTTATCGCTACAATGCTGCTTATGGTGACGGACGCTGTCTTTCCATATCATTAGCTTTGTGGATACCTGTTAAACTCGCAGAAAATCACATTATTTGCCCTGATTTAACAGCGTTTCATGCATCTGGGCCTATCAGTGCACATTTGCATGTCGTTACACAGAATTAGAGATGTCTAACATTTTCTCAACGGTTTGCAAACCATGTGAAATTGAGGAAATATTTTTTCGTTTGGCAACATTTTTTTCAGAACAGAGGTTCATAATATGGGGGGAGAAAGAGAGAACGAAAGAAAGAGAGATGTATAAAGAGATAAACAGATACCTTTGAAAAGACCTGAGTTACTTGGGAAGTATGCACATTTGCATATTTAAATTAGCTAATTTGCATATTATAATTACTTTATTTCCATCTCCACATATTTTTGGAGTTCTATAAGTCAATACGTACTGATGCAAAATACCTTAATTAAGAGAATGAATGCCCCTTTCCATTATCCATTATAACTAAGGTAACAAAGTCTCCCAGTTGCAAAAATGGGGACAAAACTGGAGCAATCCAAAACTGTGCCATCTTTGTTAAAGCTAAAAATGCCACTATATCCTATAAGAATTTTTTTTTCTTTGATAAATCTGATTTTTTTTATCTTCTGTTTTGCAGCCGGGATATTTTAATATATATCCCACTACCCACAGACCGTACTTGGTCCCTTTCCCAAGCAATAAATGATATGATCAGTGTTCTTAGTAGACTCTCTAATAATAATAATTTTATATTTTTTTTATAAAATTTCCACTTTATCTTGGGTACCAGTCTTAGAATGCATCTGCCTTTTTGTGCTCTAATTATTCAGTGCCCAATGGAATAATTTTGTCAAAATCCTCTTTTATGGATAACTAATAGATGTTCTTACAGTGGAAATGTAATCATGTATTCAGTCAATGCGTAATGGTGAAGAATACAGACTATACATTTTCTATGTTTTCCATAGGCTGAGGGAAATGATTCTCTAGTGCTGGAAGAACAGGCAATGCATTTCTAAACTTTAATAATTATATAACATTGTACAAACTAGAGTATACGACCCCATATAACCTTAAATAGCAGTATGTATGATTTATTGTTCACTATATTAGACCCAATTGGAGAATGCTTTGAGCTCACAGTGTGATGTATTGAGGTTTCTGGAACAAACTGAAAGGTTTATGTGAAGCATGTGGATGAACATATCAACTAACTCTTTAAACTCAAAATAATCCCCTGATTTACTGTTAACCCCTTTGCCACTCAATAGAGTTTATATCAGAGATGTATAATAAAACTACAGATAAAACTAAATAAAAATATAATAAAACTAAAGATCTTTTACATTTTTATTAGAATTTCAAGAAATATTTTGCTTGCAGCCAAAATTAAAGTGATCATTATTTGGTTAGTTACAAAACAGAAATAAGGTTAGGTTATTACTTATGCAGGTTTAGTAAAACAAGCCCAAAATGTGATTGGGAGTTCCAGTTATAGGGGCGAATTATATGTTTGTTTACCGTTAGTTCTAATTTTATTATGTTTTACCCATCAGGCCTAAACCATTAATAGGTTTGGGTTTAGTGATATGATTCTCCAGGACTTAACACAACCACAAATTTTGGTCTTTAACTTTAGTGTCAGCCTTGCCATCATTTTGTATTTAGTTATGCAGAAGTCATACAGATCTTTTTCAGACTGTTTTACTCCATTATTAAGATGAAGCAGAAATGCCATAATAATGGTAGCCCGGGCCCTACGCTAAAAGGGCGACCTGACTCTCCCTGCCTTTTTCCTATTGGTGGGATGTTTACTAGATTGGACAGTGGCAGCTAGAGTACAAGGTTGCCACGGTGATTGCATGAGCCTCCATTCTAATTGATTTGAAATTTAGCGGTTTCTTTTGGTTCCATGGTATATAAGAACTTTCTATGGCATTTTTACATACTTTTTGTGAGGTCATTTGTGTCTTCCTCCCAGAATCAATTTTTTCAGTTTTATATCTTTGTGTTCTTGTATGTTTCTTGTAGTTTTGGTTCTGGTTTTTTTTAGCTATGTTTTACTTCCATAATGAATTAATTATTTTGTATTATGTTGATGTATTTAAATGGTTTGTAACGTATATAAATAAATATATTATATATAACACATTTTTAAAATATAAATACAAAAAATAAATAAAATAATAATTACATGTAAGGAGAAAAAGGATTGTTGCTCACTAGTACCCGATCCAATCACTCAGGTAGGGAAATCCCCGTTCTCCGGTAGAAATCAGCTACTGCTTGGTTTGCGCCTTCCAAACCCGGCTTATGTAGTTTCTTTTTGTGGTTATGGTTCTCTTCCAGCAGACACCTAAGGGAGATAAATTGTACACCTCCGCTGCTCAACGGGTCTTCACTTTGACACCAAAAAACTTCAGTATTCCTCCAGACAGGTAAGTTACGGATCCCCGCAAGGTTAGGTAGTCTTACCCTCTAGAAAGCTACTGGTTGTGGATAAATGTATATAACAAAAAACAAAAAAGCCCAAAGCTACATCCAATATGACAAACATATACAGTGAAATAAAACTCTTGAAAAAAGGGTCATTTAGTTAAACCCTTTGGCCAAAGAATTTTAAGCCTGCGAGCCACTTCAAGGCATGACCAAATATTGCAGGTCCTAACACTAACTGATTAAAATTCTTATTTACCTCTATAGTTAGAGGAAGAATGATCACATTGGATCTGTCACAGCCAGCTGCATGTCAAAGAAAAAACTGCTTACTTGGAAAGTGGGGAGGGGCGATCTTAAACCCTGGGAGGGAGGAGCCACTAACTTCCAATACAGCTGAGACCAGCTGGACAAAGTTAATAAACACATAGATACCCAGCAATCTCTAATACCCCCCAAAATTACCACATAATATATATATGTATATGTGTCAATTGGAGTGCTACTGGGCATGGCTAAATGTATGTAACAAAAAACAAAGAAGCCCAAAGCTACATCCAATATGACAAAAATATACAGTGAAATACCTATATTTCTCTTGAAAAAAGGGTCATTTAGTTAATCCCTTTGACCAAAGCATTTTAAGCCTGCAAGCCACTTCAAGACATGACCAAATATTGCAGGTCCTAACACTAACTGATTAAAATTCTTATTTACTTCTATAGTTAGAGGAAGAATGATCACATTGGATCTGTCACAACCAGCTGCATGTCAAAGAAAGACCTGCTTACTTGGAAAGTGGGGAGGGGTGAGTTTAAACCCTGGGAGGGTCCAAAACATTCAAGAAGGTAAAAAGTTCCCCGCGTCTAGTAATTTGGCTCATATTAGAATTATACATAAACAAGAGAAGGACCCCCTGAGACTGGAGTCGTATAGACCCATATCTCTGATAAATCAGAATATAAAAATCTTCACCAAGATATTAGCTGACAGGGTAGCTATGGTTCTTCCCTCAATTATACACCCGAACCAATTAGGCTTCGTGAAGGGCAGGTCCGCAGTAAAAAAAAATATAAGAAAAGTAATTTCGGTCATACACTGGATAAAATCTCGCACACTAAAAAACTTAGCCTTGGTTGCGATAGATGCGGAAAAGGCATTTGATAATATACTATGGGAACATGTGCACTATGTGTTAAAAAAATTCGGGTTTAGGGGGAACTTTTGCACAATAATCAAAGCCCTCTACAACAAAACCTCGGCCAAAATTATTCTGGGCAACAACCTATCAGAAGCCTTCACACTACACTGAGGCACCAGACAGGGATGCCCATTATCACCATTACGCTTTAACATGGCAATAGAACCATTGGCCCACTATTTAAGACAAATGGAGTAGTTTGAAGGAATTAAAATGGGAAAATTGGAGCTCAAACTGGCAGTGTTCGCAGATGACATTTTACTATTCATAAAAAACCCAGTTAAATCAATAGAGCATATACTAAAGGCAATCTCAGAGTTTAGCTCCTTTGCAGGATTTTAAATAAATGTGACTAAAACTGAGCTATTATATATATTGAGCCTGATAAAATAAACAACAACAATAATATTTCCCGAAAAATCACGACGTCCCCAATTAAGTATTTGCATATAAACCTAGAACCTGATTTGTCTAGACTATATGACACTAACATAAAGCCGATAAAAAAAAAAATAGGAGAGGAATTAAAAAGCTGCGTTGAATTTCAACTATCCCTATTCGGAAGGGCGGCAGTAATCAAAATGATTTCTTTTGCACGCCTTCTTTACCCCATGCAGACGCTACCCCTGCTTATCAAACATAAAGACATCAAACAGTTAAACAAAGATAAATAAGTTCCTTTGGAAGGGAAAGAGGACAAGAATTTTGTTGAAAAAAATGCAGATGAGTAAGGAAAAGGGAGGGATAAATCTACCAAACATAAGAGACTATAATCTAGCATGCCTAATGCGACATGTTGGAGACTGGCTCCTAGGAAAGGAACATTACTCTACATTAGACATAGAAAGACAATTCTCCAAGAACTCTCGCTAGCGAAATCCTACACCTAGAATGGAGCAATCTGCCCTCGGAACTCAAAACAAATATACTTATCAGGGACACAATAATGACATGGAAGGCGGTGAGAAAGAAATTGAGGCTTTCCTATTCAATCTCAAATACCCTAGTGTAAAATATTAATACTTACAGTACACATTATATATATATATACTGTACTGTAAGTATTAATATTTTACACTAGGGTATTTGTGCACCCACAAAGTTTAGTCCATAGGACAATAAGATATTGCATATATTCAATGTAGGTACCTGCTAAACGGAGTTTACCTTGACGAGGTTTGCAGGCTTGAATCATGTCTTTATAAAAAGATGCAACCAAATGACTCCTTTGTTACACAGACATAGGTTCTAAATGTAAACATGTCACTAGTATATTTTAGCCCACTTGGTAGGAGCGCAGGATCTGTTCTTTTGTTTTACATTAATACAAGCATTGCGGTGCAAGTGAATACTTTTGCTGGTTGGTATCTTTTTCCAAAGGGAAGCTATATCCGACCCCAAAGCTAGGTCAACAAGTAATTATTGTACTAGAGACAAAGCTGCTCTGTGCACAGGAAATGATAGCTAAACGGCACTTTAACAGGACTGCTTAAAATGAATGAGACTATTAGAACCTTGTGCTGGATTCAATTGGTTTTCAGCTTGAAAGTTCTGTGCTGCAGGTCACAGATATCTGGAATCTTTCGACTAATGATTTCTACTTTTGCAAAAGAATATTCTTATGGGGTAGGATACTTGGTGAAGCACAGGAATTGTACACATTAGCGCAACTGTGATAAGCTGGACAGTTTTAGTAACTGCACATATTTTTGAGAATAAGAAAGAAGTGGCAGATAGTTTACACATTTTCAACCCACACTTTGTGTTTCCAGTATTTTTATTAATAATAGGGATTTTATAATTGTTTGTTCAATACTAACTCAAATCTCCCTATTTCCTTTTCCTATTATTATGTTCCTATGAATATTATTATTACTCTTACTAGAAGTAACTAGAAATTATAATGATTCTTATTATCGAAGTGTGCAGCAATATATTGCAAGGGAAGCACAAAACTACAAGAAACAATTAGTTAGGATCCAATTCATTAGTAAAAGACAGTGCGATTTTTTAGACTATTTCCTTACTTATTTCTATTCAGACTCTTCCTTTGGAGCCCATAATACATGTAGGGCCACATTTAGTAAGCGGTGCCAACCACCAATGTACTTCTGATACTGGAAGACACTTTAAAGTCCATCGAGGTGAATTCTGTAGGGTGCCTTATGGAGTAGCTTAGGAAATATGGCGCACATCATATTCCCCATATTGTTACAAGCCCTTTTATTTAGTATAGTTGTTCACTATACTAAGATACTATACTAAGATGAGAGAGGATGAAGGGAGGGGGGTGAGAGAGGATAAGGGGAGGGGAGTGAGGATGAGGGGGGTGGGAGGGTGAGAGGATAAAGGGAGAGAGAGAATGAGGAAGGGTGCAATAATCTTGGAATTTGTGGGGGGAGCATTAAGATTAGTATTGTTCACCATGTACAGTATGACTACAGGTCAGTTATTTATTAAAGATCTGACCATTACGTAATTTGTTCTAAATTTCACTCCAAGCATGCACCAATTTGCATCAATTTGCACTATTTCATATTCTATTTCCTAAAAAAATCCTCGGATGGGCGCTCCCTCCCAAGACACCTCCCCAGATTTTTTCCGAAACAAAATATAAATTGGTGCAAATTGGTGAATACTTGGAGTACAATTCAGAAAAAAATACAAAAAAAGCCAGGTAATTTATAAATAACATTGTTCCCCACCAACGATTCTCATGCGCGTCACACCTTTCACCATTTTGTCCAGTATTTTTGGACAAGCCACCTGGCAACCCTACCCACAGCTTTGCACACGTGCAAGCACCTCCCCCAGCTAACCACACCTTTCCCAGCCACACACACCCTCCCCCCCCTCCCCCAACCTTGAGGTGAGCAGCGGTGCGGTCCTGTGCCGGTTCAGGGACTCCCCAGCTCCCCTCTCTCCTGTCGGACAGAATTTGGATCCTGGTGCCGACAGGCAAAGGGAGATGAGGGAGTGCGGGCCACCTGAAGGCACGGGCACAAGGTAACCACCTTGCCCTAAGGCCTGCCTGTGATGGTAGGGGCAGCCAGCCTCACATAATAAAGGTGAAGTCAGGCTGGTTGCCCCAAAGCCGTGTGTAATGGCCGCCTCTGTGAGGCTCATTTTGGCCTGTATTTTATGTGTTTTGTGTAACATCTTCCAGAAGAGAGCTATATCACTGCGTGATATGTGTAAGGGGGAAACTGTGTGTCTTGGGGAACTGGGATTGTAAAAAAGCACTGTTATTCCCCGTGTTAGTGTTTTCCCCGCACAGTTAGTAAGCCAGCCATGTCCTTTGGGTTTCTAGTATTTCTCCATGTGCAGAGACAGTAATTAACTTAGCTGGGCTGCATACAGAGAAATACCGGTTCGTGGCAGAGCTTGAGGACCTGGACAATGGTCAGTGGGCAAGGGCTGTGACTCAGGTCCGGGAACTGGTTTTTGGCGGTGCAGAGCTTTTGTTTGCCGAGACTCTTGGGTGCCTACCCCGCAGGGGGTATGGAGATGGCATGGGGAACCGTTGCCGGATCTCAGCCCCGTAGGCACACTTCCCATTGGCCAGTTCAAATTTCCCGCTCAGCAGTAGCTCACTCCCTGATGGGCGGTCCAGAGTTCCTAGGCCGGCTCCCTCCTCCGATTGGTGCAGCCGGACGAGCCCTCGTCCTCCGATTGGCTGCACCATCACAATTGGGCTGATTGGTCGGCGGCCTATGCTCCAGTGAAAATATAGGAGACTGAGGCCTATGTAATGGCCAGAGTGGGAGTTGATCCTGGAGCGTGGACCGGAGACTGTGGCATCACGACTGGCGGGCTATTCGAAAGTTTATTCTACTACTGTGTCCTGTCTGGTGATAATGATCCCGGGGTGAAAAGTTCTGGTCTCCCGTGAGACTGCCCAAACCCACGTTGTCAATCCTTCCTCATTTAGCCTATTGCATCACGTCAGTAGTGTGATAAGGATGTAAAGTGGACCCACTCAAAGACAGCTGTTTTGTCATTTTGGACTGATCATTTTGAGCTTGGTCACTGATTCTTCAATTGTCTGTTTAATACTTTAATTGTTTGACGCTTGTTTAGCTTAAAAAATCCAGTACTATAGTCCAAGTCTAGCACCTGTGTTTGTCCTGGAGAAATGTAGATTTGTTGTAGGTTGTGATACCTCTTAGGAGACAAAATGTAGGGTTCTTCATATGTAGCCCTGTGTAATTTTGGAGTTACATGCCTCTCTCTTCTGTGCAGTAATCCCTGTTAAGAGGGCAGGTTTGCCAGAAGTTATCATGGAGGTTTGCCCTCAAACCCCTGTGAGGTGTACTATGTAACAAAGGAAGTGACAGCATGCTCGGTGTCCACTTACAGTGACATAGGGGTGGTGCCTCCTGGAGCTATATAATACGCATCACTTCCTAAAGTTAGTCTGTTCAAGCTAGTCAAGTGTCAGATCTGTGAGACTGAAGTTCCAGATCAAGTCTGTCAAGTAGTTGCAGAGTGACAAGCTGACCCCACACTGTGCCAGGGCTCTGGCACAGATGGTGGCCCTCCCTTAGGGGAGAGGTGGCAGAGATGTCCCTGTATCTCTGTTTCAGAGTCAGGAGGGAACTTCCTTGAGGTGGGCAACTATGCTGATGTGCAGCTAAGTACCGGTTGCTATGATGGGCAGTCTGCCATGGAGGATGTTAATAAAGATGCCCTTGATTCAAAGAAACTTCTTGCCTGAGACTGGAGTTAATCAAGGAGAAGCTGCACCCAGGGCTCTCTTCCAGAGACTCCTCCCTGCTGTCGTGGGGACCTGGAAGAGATGGAGGCGCTGTACCAAGTGTGAGTACGATCTCAGCACTACCTCACTAGCCAATCCTGGTGAAATCCCCAATACCATCAAGCGGGAGACTCAGGAGTCCTGTCAGCCAGCAGGTGCACCACACGACATAACATGTAACTGGGGGCAGTTTCCACACTTTGGAGTCAGTATGAGAGGTGCCAAGGGAAACACCGTTACACATATATGAAATTATAGTGTACACAGAGTTAGAAACCCCAAGGCTTTTTGTACACAACTAATGTTTCAGTCAGAATTTATCACCATTGCAACTGTATAAAAATGTGCATTAGGAAGATTACTTCCTTTTCAAGAGTGTGTGGTGTCGAGTGTGTGGTGTCAATGGGCTATTTCATTATCTTGTCAGATGTGAAAACATAGTAAAACATGCCTTATCCTAAATTGCAAGTTATCAGTGAAGAATACTCGTAATAAAAAATTATTTCAGCATATTATAGTATATGCTAGGTAAAATCCATCTTTGAATCCTGCTTCATTCAACCATTTGCTGTGTGTATTATAGTATATGCTAGGTACAATCCCTCTTTGAATCCTGCATCATTCAATCATTTGCTGTAAAATCCATCTTTGAATCCCTAATTGAATTAAGCTTTGACACCTAGGCAGGGAACACCCATCTAGGTAGAAATACCATCTGTTTGAATGTGCCTCAGATGTGCTAATTAAGCAGACAGAACCTAACTGTCAGGTGACTTGCTAGGCCCATATAACCCCCAGATAGAACAGCTTTATGCTGCCTGCAGCCCATCTCCAAGTAGCCCATTGTAAGTACCTGAAGTTTAAAAGGAAGGTCAAAAGAAGTGAGGAAGTGGACAACCCCTAATGGCCCATTCCAGCATTTGAACTACGCTGGAAATGATATAGATGATATATCTATACCAGACTGCACATCTCAGCACTTTACTACGGCTGTGATGCTGCCTTTACCATTTATATTTGCTGTGATCTCACTTCTTCTCAAATTATGCACTTCTTTCTACCAGCCTCCTTATGTCTCTAACTCTATTCATATATCTGCATCACTCCTTCCTTCGCCACTTCTCAGTTCACATGAACTCCTTTCTTACCTGCACCCTCTGAAACTACACAACTATACCCCCTGTACTAAATCACACCCCTACAAATCCTCCTCACACATTCTCTTTCTATCCATGCTTCTCCTCCTTGCTTCTGGGGATATCTCTCCCAATCCTGGTCCCTGCCTTATTTCTGTATGCTCTCGTCCTCGCCTGCCAAATGCAACCTCTACTCCTTCTGGTGTTAACCCCTCTAACATCATACCCATCCCCTGTCACCCTCCCTCCTCTCTCCCTTTCTCCTGTGCCCTTTGGAATGCTCGCTCCCTTTCTAACAAGTTCCTCTCTGTGCATAACTTCTTTCTCTCTCATTCTCTGCTCCTATCTATCTATATCTATAAGGCTGAAATAATGTTTGTGTGTGTATGTCTTCTCCCTGCGTGATTGGCCCTGTGTTTTCCCTGTGTCATTGGCCACGGACGCACCCCCTGCCCCCTCACCCCACCCCTCACATTGCACCTTTTGCCCTCACTTGGATTAGGAATCTGACTTAGCAGGACCATCCACACCACTACCACCTGCCGCTCCTCGGCGCCAGCCTCACCTCTCCCCCACCACCAACCCCCCTCCCCCTGATCCCAACACTACCACCCGCCGCTCCTCTTCGCCAGCCTCACCTCTCCCCCACCACCAACCCCCTCCCCCGGTCACACCACTCTGTGTCCCTGTCTCCCGCTGAGTCCCCCTGCCCCCGGGTATCACCTCCACCTGCCCCTCCCCCCCTGGGTAGCGCATCCCCATGCCCCCCCGGGTGTCACCCCTCCCCCTACTGCCCCCTGTGTCGGTCCACCCAGGACCCTGTCCCCCACCCCTTTCCCCGGTGCCCTCTACCCCTTTCCCCGGTGCCCCCCTGTCACATGCGCACGTGTGCTCCAGCGACCTGGTGGTGCGCGCACGCTGCGGCTCCAGCCTGTGGCTGCTCCCGCTCATCGGGCACTTCAGCCTCCTCCCTCGCGCCTGCTCCGGGTTGCCGTGCGCTCGGCGGCCTGCGCTGCATGCTCCGCCCCCACCGGTCAGAGTGCCCGGACAGGAGAAAGGCGCCTTCTGGACCGGTGGGAGTGCGGAGACTGGACGGAGGTGGCTGGTGTCCGCCGGTGGGGGGAATGGGCGGGTCCTCACTGCAGTTGTTGTGGGTGCTCGAGGACATTTGTGTGTGTGTATGTGTGACACTGTGTGTGTGACACTGTGTGTACAGTATGTGTGACACTGTGTGTGACTGTGTGTGACACTGTGTGTGTGTGTGTGTGTGTGTGTGTGTGTGTGTCACTGTGTGTGTGACACTGTGTGTGTGTGTGTGTGTGTCACTGTGTGTGTGTGTGTGTCACTGTGTGTGTGTGTGTGTGTGTGTGTGTGTGTGTGTGTGTGTGTGTGTGTGTGTGTGTGTGTGTGACACTGAGTGTGTGTGTGTGTGTGTGACACTGAGTGTGTGTGTGTGTGTGACACTGTGTGTGTGTGTGTGTGTGTGTGTGTGTGTGTGTGTGTGTGTGTGACACTGTGTGTGTGTGTGTGTGTGTGTGTGTGTGTGTGTGTGTGTGTGTGTGTGTGTGTGTGTGTGTGTGTGTGTGTGTGTGTGTGTGTGTGTGTGACACTGTGTGTGTGACACTGTGTGTGTGTGTGTGACACTGTGTGTGTGTGTGTGTGTGTGTGTGTGTGTGTGTGTGTGTGTGTGTGTGTGTGTGTGTGTGTGTGTGACACTATGTGTGTGTGTGTGTTTGTGTCTGACACTGTGTGTGTGTGTCTGACACTGTGTGTGTGTATGTGTCTGACACTGTGTGTGTGTGTATGTGTCTGACACTGTGTGTGTCTCTCACTGGGTTTGTGTGTGTGGCACTGTGTGTCTCACAGTGTGTGTGGCACTGTGTGCTCCGCGCGGGGAGGGGGGGTTGGAGGACCGGAGCAGCCCAGAGGGGGGGAAGGACCACAGCTGCTCATGGGTGGGGGGAGGCGGAGAGAGACGAGGGGAACGGGGGGGGGGGGGGGTGGCGAGAGGAAGGAGCGGGAGGTTTTGGTCCCAGGCAGCGCCGGGTCTCTCAGCTAGTGTATATATAAGACTGAAATAATGTTTGTGTGTGTATTTGTTCGCCCTTTGTGATTGGCCCTGTGTGTATTTCTTCCCCCTGTGTGATTGGCCCACGGACGCCCTCCCCCCCCCCCTCACATTGCTTGCACCTCTTGCCCTCACTTGAAATTGGAACCACACTTGGCAGGACCATCTCATTTGGAAGCTGACTTGCTAGGAGAACAACTTTGCTACTCAACGCTACCCACACTCCTCGGCGACCCCGGCCTCACTGCCTGACCTCTCCTCCCACACCCACCCCCCCCGGTCACAACACAAACAGCCGCCGCAGCCACCGCTCATCGGCGCCCCAAGCAGGCGCCGGACTCACTGCCTCACCTCTCTCCCACCCCCCACCCCCCCCTGCCCAGCACAAACAGCCGCCACTCCTCTGCGCCAACGGCCTCACCTTTCTCTCTCCCCCCCCTCGACCCACCCCCCCCACCACAAGCAGCCGCCGCTCCTCGGCGCCAACGGCCTCGTCTCTCTCTCTCCCCCTCTCTCCCCCCCCCCCCCCCCGGCACAGCACAAGCAGCCGCCGCTCCTCGGCGCCAATGGCCTCACCTCTCTCTCCCCCCCCCCCCCCCGATCACAGCAAAGGCAGGCTCTGCTCCTCTGCGCCAACAGCCTCACCTCTCTCTCCCGCCCCCAAGCCCCCCCCACCTGGTTACAGAAAAAGCAGCCTCCCCGTCTCCCCCTTCCTCCGCACAACTGAGGGGTGGGGGGAGGGTGAGGGGGGGCAACACCAGACTGACTGCCACACACACATACGAACTGCCTGACACCCACACACACACACTGACTGACGCGCACACACACTGACTGGCTGACGCACACACACACACTGACTGACGCACACGCACACAATGACTGACTGACGCACGCACGCACACATGCATGCACACACATTGACGCACGCACACACACACTGACTCACGCACACACACTGACGCACGCACACACACACTGACGCACGCACACACACACTGATGCACGCACACACACTGACTGGCTGACGCACACACACACACACTGACTGACGCACACGCACACAATGACTGACTGACGCACGCACACGCGCATGCACACATGCACGCACACACACACTGACGCACGCACACACACACTGACTCACGCACACACACTGACGCACGCACACACACACTGACGCACGCACACACACACCGACGCACGCACACACACACTGACTGCTGCACACACACACTGACTGCCGTGCACACACACTGTCACGGTAACTTATGACAGGATATAATATACACCAAATAACTGGGTTGAACTGAACACGGCTTAGATATAATACAAGAATTTATTCCTTAGATAGCTGAACACAGCAGATGATACAAATAACAAACAAGAAATACACTTACTAGGGAGTGGGAATGAAGAAGTAATCAGGAACTCTATTAGCAATTCATCAGCAATCAGGCATCAATCAGTTGGTATAAATGAAGACAAAGGATATAGGGCTGACACCGCTTTATATATAGTTTCAGTCCTATATCTATCATTATAGTGCAGGCTATTGGAGAACAATTACCTGCACCCAATCTCTAACGTGGGAACATTACTAACCCATGCCCGCCAGCTAGTTGGCACATGCGTACTTTGGGCCCTGAGGGTCTCATTTCTTTAACCCCACACAAAAGTCAGGGCACCGACGAGTCTACCAGATGGGGGACCTGGTCAGGAAACGCTTTGTTTGTAGGTATGAGTTATAGCACTTACAGACCACTCAAGCCATGCATTTCTCCGCCCTAATGTATACAGCTAGGGTGGCTGAGCCTTTGATCAGGGGGTCTGTTGTAGACAATAGGACTCCCCCCTGACCATTTACATTCCACATATGGCAGGAATCTTCGCGGGCTTTTATCCCCGCTTTGAGATTCAGTACAGTTTTTAATATTGAGTCATATTAAAATAATTCATTCTGTTGGGCCCAGCGGGCTGAAACCGGCCAGTCTTTCATGCCGGGAGTGACTCTCCATAGTGGCCAAGTTTCAGCTCGCTGCGACCTTCCAGACCGGAGATACACAAATGCAGTTTAACACACTTTTTAATTTAATACAGGATTCTCCGTGAACCTCTGCTTTTCACTTGTTTCCCATTGAAATCAACTGGCTCCGCCGCCATGGGCTTTCAATGGAGCAACTCCGGCGTTGAAGTCAATGGGTTCCGCCGCCATAGACTTTCAATGGGGCAACTCCGCCATTGGCGTCTATGGGACTTCTCCGCCATAGCCTTTCAATGGGGAACCGCCGCCATTGACGTCTATGGGAAAAATCACCAATCTTTACCGTTGCCCACACTCCGTCTGGTTAGTCGGAGGGGCTGGAAATGGCCATGCAGACATGCCAGAACAGTGACTACATGTGACCCAAATCCCAGCCCTCTGGTCCTCTCAGAACCGGAGATATGGGCTTACACTTTTTATAGTTTCGGTTTTCTCGCGCTGTTCTCTCCTCCGCCATTGGAGTCAATGGCGCGACCCTTTTAGCGCGTGCGACCCTTTACGGGGGTCCTGGATTCTCGGACCCGGTGGTGGTCGAGTGTGGGGAGGCCTAGGAGCTAGGGGCAAAAAGAATTTTATTTCTATGTGCCCTAGAACCTAAGGATCCCACGCCAATTGCAGTTGAACTTGACTGATAGTGATAAAGGCTCTTTTCAAAGACATTGCTATTGCGGTCTGCGGTTTGGATGGCTGCCAACCCATTCCTAGAGGTCGGCGTCGAGGAATCCCCATTGAAGTCAATGGGCTCATTGACACAATAGGAAACCGCCGCTCCTCCTCTCGGACGCCACCTGCTGGTCTTTGCTGGAAACAGGTCCAAAACCGCTGGATTCGCCATTGGAATGAATGGAGCTGCAATGGCGACCTATTGGACCCTGCAAAATGGAGCCTGAAAAGGTGGGAACATGGAACAAAGGGCTATAATCACTTTCTAACTATTAAACCTTCTCCTCCCGGATGGATCCCAGTGTGTGTGTGGTGCAGACATGGACATGATGAGACAATACATGATAACAGGGGAAATACACATTGGAATGTTGTAGCAAGGTAAAAACCACATTCCTGGACCGCAGTCCAGTTAACCCCTTGCCTCCCTGGTGAGGTCAGGGATGGCCATATGGGGTGCAACCCCTTTAATACTGGGCCAATCCCCCTCTCCCTCCACACACACACACACACACACTGACTGCCACACGCACACGCACACGCACTCAATCACTGCCGCGCACACACACCCTGACTGACTGACGCACAGACACACCCACACACTGCCTGATGCGCCCACACACACAATGCCTGACGCGCACACTCACACACCCACACACTGCTGCACACACCCTGCATGAAGCTCTAAATGGGAGGGGGGAACTGTAAAGGGTGGGGTGAACGGGGGACAAACAGAGAGGGAGGAGGGGGGAGGGAATAGAGGACGGGGGGAGGGGAGAGAGGAGGGGGGAGGGGAGAGAGGAGGGGGAGGGGAGAGAGATAGAGAGGGGGGAGAGGAGAGAGGGGAGCGGGATCATTACATCCCGGGCAACGCCGGGTATATCAGCTTGTTTGCTATAACTGAGACCTGGCTCACTCAGTCTGACTCTGCTCTGGAAGCTGCCCTCTCTTATGGTGGCCTTTCTTTCTCCCACACTCCGCGCCCTGATGGCAGGGGTGGAGGTTTGGGGCTCCTGCTCTCCTCTCTCTGCCATTACCGAACCCTTCCTATTCCTCCCTCTCTTGTTTTTCCCTCCTTTGAGGCTCACACTGTCCAGATCTTCTCACCTCTCCCTGTCCACGTGGCAGTCATCTATCGTCCCCCTACCTCTACTCATCCCCCTTCTGCCTTTCTCTCTCACTTTGAATCCTGGCTCTCTTTCTTTCTCTCCTCAGACTCTCCTGTTCTTCTCCTTTGGGACTTCAATTGCCACATTGATGACCCCGCTCTCCCTTGGGCTTCCCGCTTTCTCTCTCTAACCTCTTCTTTTGGTCTTCAACAGTGGACTGCAGCCAGCACCCACAAGGATGGCCACTACCAAGACCTGGTTTTCACTAAAAACTTCTCTCTCTCTGATTTCTCCATTTCCCCTTTTCCTCTCTCTGACCATCACCTCATCTCATTCTCTCTATCTCGCTTCTCCCCTTCTCCACCTCCATCTACCCTCCGGTTCTGCAGAAACCTGCGCTCTATACACTTACCTGACTTTGAGTCCACTTTACGCTCCTCCCTCTCCTCTCTCAGCTCTGCTACAGACCCTGACAACCTGGTCAGGAACTACAACTCTGCCTTATCCCCCTCTCTTGATCTACATGCCCCGCTTTCTCTCTGCTGTCCTCGCCCTTCTAACCCCAGACCCTGGCTAAATTCCCACACATGCATGCTGCGTTCCTCCACTCGTTCCTCTGAACGCCTCTGGAGGAAATCTCATACTCTCGCAGACTTTCTTCACTACAAATTTATGCTATCCTGTTTCAACTCTGCCCTCTCGCAAGCTAAACAAGCCTACCTTTCTTCTCTAATCAAAAGCACAAGTCTAACCCACGCCGACTCTTCTCTGTCTTTGATGCTCTACTCAAACCACCCTCAGCTGCCTCTTCTTCCTCCATCTCCGCCCAGGACTTTGCTGACTATTTTAAAGAAAAGGTAGAATCCATACGTCAGAACATCCTGTCTGTTTCTTCCTCCCATTCTACACCTCTTCCTAACTCTCCTCCTGCCTTCCTTGACTCTTTTTCCACTGTCTCAGAGGAGGATGTGTCACTGTTGATCTCCCCTCCCCCCCTTCCACTTGCCCTCTTGACCCCATTCCCTCCCATCTCCTAAAACCTCTTGGTTCTACTATAATCCCTACCCTCACACACATTTTTAACTCCTCCCTCTACTTTGGTACCTTCCCATCCTCCTTCAAACATGCAACAGTTATACCATTACTCAAAAACAGCAAGCTTGACCCTACCTGTCTTTCTAACTATCGACCTGCCTCCCTCCGGCCTTTTGCCTCTAAACTCCTTGAACGTCTTGTATTCTCTCGCTTGCTCCTTTTTCCTAAACACCTATTCTCTCCTAGACCCTCTACAATCTGGCTTCCGCACTGCTCACTCCATGGAAACAGCCCTCACTAAAATAACAGATGACCTCCATGCTGCCAAAGACAGAGATCATTACACTCTGGTCATATTACTCGACCTCTCTGCCGCATTTGACACCATGGACCACCGTCTTCACCTTCACATTCTCCATACTCTTGGTATTCGTAACAAAGCTCTATCCTGGATCTCCTCTTACCTCTCCCATTGTACTTTCAGTGTCTCTTCTGCTAACACCTCCTCCTCCTCTATTTATCTCTCTGTGGGGGTACCCCTGGGCTCTGTCCTGGGACTTCTTCTCTTTTCTCTGTACACACTCTCTCTAGGGGACCTAATAACATCTCTTGGGTTTAAATATCACCTCTATGTTGACGACACACAAATTTACTTTTCAACACCCGACCGTACATCTGCTTACAAACCAAAGTTTCTGAATGTCTCTCTGCTATACCATCCTGGATGGCCCTCCGCCGCCTTAAACTCAACATGGCAAAAACAGAGCTCCTCATACTTCCTCCCAAACCTGGCCATATTCCCTCCTTCCACATTACTGTTGGAAGTACGATCATTCACCCAGTAGCCCAAGCACGCTGCTTATGGGTCACACTCGACGCATCTCTCACATTCTCCTCTCACATTCAGAACGTTTCTAAAACCTGTTGCTTTTTCCTCTGCAATATCACTAAGATACGCCTGTTTCTCTGTTGCTCGACTGCTAAAACTCTGACTCAGGCCCTCATTCTCTCCCGTCTAGATTACTGTAACCTCCTGCTGTCCGGCCTTCCAGCCTCACCTGTCTCCCCTACAATCTATCCTAAACGCTGCTGCCAGAATCACTCTACTCTTTCCTAAATCTGTCTCCGCGTCTCCCCTCATGAAATCCCTCTCCTGGCTTCCGATCAATTCCCGTATCACACACTCAATTCTCCTCCTCACTTTTAAAGCTTTACACTCTTCTGCTCCTCCTTACATCTCAGCCCTAATTTCTCGTTATGCACCATCCCGCCTTTGTATCTAAAGCCCTCTCCCGCCTTAAACCTTTCTCACTTACTGCCCCGCACCTCTGGAATATCCTTCCCCTCAGTACCTGACTAGCACCCTCTCTATCCACCTTTAAGACCCACCTTAAGACACACTTGCTTAAAGAAGCATATGAATAGCACTGTGGATTATACTGGACACATGATACATAAAGCTTGGCCCTTTGCAGACGCACTTACCAAAATTTCCTCCCACTGTCTCTGTACGTTCTCCCTACCTTCCAATTAGACTGTAAGCTCCTCGGAGCAGGGACTCCTCTTCCTTAATGTTACTTTTATGTCTGATGCACTTATTCCCATGACCTGTTTATATTATCTGTTATTTATTTGATTACCACGTGTATTACTACTGTGAAGCGCTATGTACATTAATGGCGCTAAATAAATAAAGACATACAATACAACTCCAGTCCTCAAGCCCCTCTCCCAACAGGTCAGGTTTTCAAAATATCCCTGCTTCAGCACTGGTGGCACAATCGGTCCCTGCTTCAGCACAGGTGGCTCAGTCAGAGGCTCAGTCTTTGACTGAGCCTCTGATTGAGGCACCTCTGCTGAAGCTTGGATATCCTGAAAACCTGACCTGTTAGGGGAGCTTGAGGACTGGAGTTGACCACCCTTGCTGTACAGGTTGTAACAAACATAACAGAACCGGAGTGCTGAAACCGAAATGTCAGCACAGGCTTACATGTGCAGGTGACTCCTTTAAAGTGGTCTTTAAAAAGGCGTTAAGCACACTTTACAAGAAGCTTTAGATATACACTAGTCAGAAAATACAAAGACACATTCCTTCCCAATTTGTTGCTATTGAATGCCAATTAGCACCAGGTTGATTTATGAGTCAGCTCTTGTATGTTGTGTGAGAAAATATTAACTCCTTTGATGCCGGGGACTATCCAGCCATTAAAAGGGCAGTCCCACTTAGCTGTGACAAAAAGGAAAGACGTTCTGCAAACATATTATCAATGTCATTTACTTCTTTTAACTAATGTAACCACCCGGAAGGCATATGCGCTTACACGGTTTATTTAAAATGGAAATAAGTGTTTGGTTTTACCTGAAATGTTGTCAGTTGTTTCTTAAACCTTTTGGTCTTTTTGAAGTCGTCAGAATTACCACGCTAGCTTCCTTTTCTATCAGGGAACCGAATAGAGTACAGCAAATACTGTGTTTTCCATGGAAGGAAAGGGACAATATTACACTACATCACACTAGAGAGTGGAGCTAATGGGAGGAAAACTACTAACATACAGCATAGCAAAATAACACTAATATACACCAAAATTGTTATAAATGGTGTGATTTTGTTTTAGGCAGTTGGAGATCCTGATGTTTTATTTGTATTGGGGGATGGGGAGGTTAGAAGCTGCCTCTTCCCAGTGGTCAACTGAAGAAAGTACTGTAGAGATGCTCGCTCTTCTCCTGCTCCATCTAGATCTAACGCTTATACAGTCCCACTAGCTATGTCAATGGATTTCTTTTTTTTTTTTTTACAGTTTAGTAACGTTGCAATACCAGTGCACCCCTAAATAATGTACATTGATGTAATGTGCAGATCCATTTTCTGTAACCAGAATCATAACGTATGCTGGAATGCAAAATGTTACAGCATCTATCCATATGGACAATCATGTTTCCCCACCTCCCAAACTGTGACACAAATAACGAATTGAATTCCTGATTGTATTCCATCACGAAATCCATTTTGTTTGAGTTATACAGTAGCACAGCTAGTGGCATTTAAATTAGATGTGGATTGCATGGCTTGCTAATACATATTTTGCTTTGCAAATAGGTTGGTAACTTGAGGAAAGACCGGGGCATTCACCATCACTGGCCCATGCAGATTTCATTAGATTTACATATTAGTAATCAGATTTTCGTTTAGTGAAACTCTTTATGGATCTTTAGCAGTAATATCTTAACCCAGATTAGGCAAATGACACATGAAGCATTCATGTTTAGTCAGTTTACAACTCTACTTCCCTTGTGTTGGATGTCTGTAAATCACCAGCATGTTTGTATCTACTGTACAGTATTATTTTAAATTGTGTGTCACCTACATGAGTTTCTTACATCCCAGAACTAAAGTAATTGCAAGAGGGCATACGGTGCACCATAAAATGTGGTATTGTGGTGGGAGCATCTGCACATTATTCATGAGCTGTTTCATCCTAGAAAATACTGCAATCACATAACATTGTAATTTTCTAAAGAGATTAATGCGTTGAGTACACGTCATTTTTTTATGTCATTGGATCATCTCATAATATAATCTGGAGATAAGATGACTGACAAACAGCATGTGAGTCTTTTTCATTGTGATTTTATATACCGTAGTCATAGTTTGTAGACTATTGGATGCAATGGCTTAATATTTTGCAGTAAATAAGGTCTATACAGCATATGATATAATTTTATAATAACTAGCACTAGAATCACATTATTAGCACTGTAACCCCTCTTTATTTGACCATACCTCAGTGTATGAGGTGGGGGCCTGAGTCCGTTTAATATAGTAATCCTTACACTTGAGTGGGGTCAGTAATAAGGGGGAACACCACAACAGGATATGTATAACAGTTTATGGATAACCAAAACAGGAATAAACGCAGGTTTGCAAATACTCGTGTGACCCTTATAATTAGGGCCACAGTATATCACACACAGTAACTTATTAACCTCTCAAATTTAACTAGCACTGCACTTATCAGTGTATAGTACTGTCACTTTAACTGAGTTCACTCCCCTATTGATCTGACAGGGATAGGTGATATTAATATCTGGTTGGAGCTCTTTATTCTGAATTGCCAGTTGCAGGCTTTTGCTTTTGATAAATGTAAAGGCTGCCCTTTCCTACTCACAGCAGGGCGATCTCTCCCTTCAGCTGTCTGTCTCCTGGGCTGATCCTCTGGGCCTGGCAGGTTCCTCACTGTGCTGCAGCTCGCCACATAAGGCCGAGTTCAGGGTGCTTACTACACGACGTGCGCGCGCACGACCGGAACAATGACATGGTTTTCCATGAACCATGTCAGGTTGCAATTAATTGTGGCGGCAAAGTACAGCGTTGTCGCTGCTACATACGAAATAGTTTTTTGGGGGGCGTCAGTCGCGACACGTGAGCTGGTTCAGCAAACCAGCACCGTGACACGTTGGTCACGTCCCCAAACGCCGCAACCCGACTCCTGCAGCCTGAACACAGATCGCTGGGCTGCAGGAGCGTGCGGTGGAGGCGCGCACGGCAGCACGCAGCCGCAGCATGCACCCTGAACTCGGCCTCACTCCACTCTCCAGCTCTGTCAGGCAGGTGCAGATCCCTTTTTGTGGATGGTTGTGCAAGCAATGCCTCACCGTCCCAGCTCCATGCAGATCTCTCTCTGCAGGATGGGCCTGCACGCCCTCACTGCCTCACAGTCCCAGCTCCATGCAGATCTCTCTCTGCAGGATGGGCCTGCACACCCTCACTGCCTCACAGTCCCAGCTCCATGCAGATCTCTCTCTGCAGGATGGGCCTGCACGCCCTCACTGCCTCACAGTCCCAGCTCCATGCAGATCTCTCTCTGCAGGATGGGCCTGCACACCCTCACTGCCTCACAGTCCCAGCTCCATGCAGATCTCTCTCTGCAGGATGGGCCTGCACGCGCTCACTGCCTCACAGTCCCAGCTCCATGCAGATCTCTCTCTGCAGGATGGGCCTGCACACTCTCACTGCCTCACCGTCCCAGCTCCATGCAGATCTCTCTCTGCAGGATGGGCCTGCACACCCTCACTGCCTCACAGTCCCAGCTCCATGCAGATCTCTCTCTGCAGGATGGGCCTGCACACGCTCACTGCCTCACAGTCCCAGCTCCATGCAGATCTCTCTCTGCAGGATGGGCCTGCACGCCCTCACTGCCTCACAGTCCCAGCTCCATGCAGATCTCTCTCTGCAGGATGGGCCTGCACGCCCTCACTGCCTCACAATCCCAGATCCATGCAGATCTCTCTCTGCAGGATGGGCCTGCACACGCTCACTGCCTCACAGTCCCAGCTCCATGCAGATCTCTCTCTGCAGGATGGGCCTGCACACCCTCACTGCCTCACAGTCCCAGCTCCATGCAGATCTCTCTCTGCAGGATGGGCCTGCACACCCTCACTGCCTCACAGTCCCAGCTCCATGCAGATCTCTCTCTGCAGGATGGGCCTGCACGCCCTCACTGCCTCACCGTCCCAGCTCCATGCAGATCTCTCTCTGCAGGATGGGCCTGCACACCCTCACTGCCTCACAGTCCCAGCTCCATGCAGATCTCTCTCTGCAGGATGGGCCTGCACACCCTCACTGCCTCACAGTCCCAGCTCCATGCAGATCTCTCTCTGCAGGATGGGCCTGCACACCTTCACTGCCTCACAGTCCCAGCTCCATGCAGATCTCTCTCTGCAGGATGGGCCTGCACACGCTCACTGCCTCACAGTCCCAGCTCCATGCAGATCTCTCTCTGCAGGATGGGCCTGCACACCCTCACTGCCTCACAATCCCAGCTCCATGCAGCTCTCTCTCTGCAGGATGGGCCTGCACACCCTAACTGCCTCACAGTCCCAGCTCCATGCAGCTCTCTCTCTGCAGGATGGGCCTGCACACGCTCACTGCCTCACAATCCCAGATCCATGCAGATCTCTCTCTGCAGGATGGGCCTGCACACCCTCACTGCCTCACAATCCCAGCTCCATGCAGATCTCTCTCTGCAGGATGGGCCTGCACACCCTCACTGCCTCACAGTCCCAGCTCCATGCAGCTCTCTCTCTGCAGGATGGGCCTGCACACCCTCACTGCATCACAGTCCCAGCTCCATGCAGATCTCTCTCTGCAGGATGGGCCTGCACACCCTCACTGCCTCACAGTCCCAGCTCCATGCAGATCTCTCTCTGCAGGATGGGCCTGCACGCCCTCACTGCCTCACAATCCCAGATCCATGCAGATCTCTCTCTGCAGGATGGGCCTGCACACCCTCACTGCCTCACAGTCCCAGCTCCATGCAGATCTCTCTCTGCAGGATGGGCCTGCACACCCTCACTGCCTCACAGTCCCAGCTCCATGCAGATCTCTCTCTGCAGGATGGGCCTGCACGCCCTCACTGCCTCACAATCCCAGATCCATGCAGATCTCTCTCTGCAGGATGGGCCTGCACACCCTCACTGCCTCACAGTCCCAGCTCCATGCAGCTCTCTCTCTGCAGGATGGGCCTGCACGCCCTCACTGCCTCACAGTCCCAGCTCCATGCAGATCTCTCTCTGCAGGATGGGCCTGCACACCCTCACTGCCTCACAGTCCCAGCTCCATGCAGCTCTCTCTCTGCAGGATGGGCCTGCACACCCTCACTGCCTCACAGTCCCAGCTCCATGCAGATCTCTCTCTGCAGGATGGGCCTGCACGCCCTCACTGCCTCACAATCCCAGATCCATGCAGATCTCTCTCTGCAGGATGGGCCTGCACGCCCTCACTGCCTCACAGTCCCAGATCCATGCAGATCTCTCTCTGCAGGATGGGCCTGCACACCCTCACTGCCTCACAATCCCAGCTCCATGCAGATCTCTCTCTGCAGGATGGGCCTGCACGCCCTCACTGCCTCACAGTCCCAGCTCCATGCAGATCTCTCTCTGCAGGATGGGCCTGCACACGCTCACTGCCTCACAGTCCCAGCTCCATGCAGATCTCTCTCTGCAGGATGGGCCTGCACACCCTCACTGCCTCACAGTCCCAGCTCCATGCAGATCTCTCTCTGCAGGATGGGCCTGCACACCCTCACTGCCTCACAGTCCCAGCTCCATGCAGCTCTCTCTCTGCAGGATGGGCCTGCACACCCTCACTGCCTCACAGTCCCAGCTCCATGCAGATCTCTCTCTGCAGGATGGGCCTGCACGCCCTCACTGCCTCACAGTCCCAGCTCCATGCAGATCTCTCTCTGCAGGATGGGCCTGCACGCCCTCACTGCCTCACAGTCCCAGCTCCATGCAGCTCTCTCTCTGCAGGATGGGCCTGCACACGCTCACTGCCTCACAGTCCCAGCTCCATGCAGATCTCTCTCTGCAGGATGGGCCTGCACACTCTCACTGCCTCACAGTCCCAGCTCCATGCAGATCTCTCTCTGCAGGATGGGCCTGCACACCCTCACTGCCTCACAGTCCCAGCTCCATGCAGATCTCTCTCTGCAGGATGGGCCTGCACACCCTCACTGCCTCACAGTCCCAGCTCCATGCAGCTCTCTCTCTGCAGGATGGGCCTGCACGCCCTCACTGCCTCACAGTCCCAGCTCCATGCAGCTCTCTCTCTGCAGGATGGGCCTGCACGCGCTCACTGCCTCACAGTCCCAGCTCCATGCAGCTCTCTCTCTGCAGGATGGGCCTGCACACCCTCACTGCCTCACAGTCCCAGCTCCATGCAGATCTCTCTCTGCAGGATGGGCCTGCACGCCCTCACTGCCTCACAGTCCCAGCTCCATGCAGATCTCTCTCTGCAGGATGGGCCTGCACGCCCTCACTGCCTCACAGTCCCAGCTCCATGCAGCTCTCTCTCTGCAGGATGGGCCTGCACACGCTCACTGCCTCACAGTCCCAGCTCCATGCAGATCTCTCTCTGCAGGATGGGCCTGCACACTCTCACTGCCTCACAGTCCCAGCTCCATGCAGATCTCTCTCTGCAGGATGGGCCTGCACACCCTCACTGCCTCACAGTCCCAGCTCCATGCAGATCTCTCTCTGCAGGATGGGCCTGCACACCCTCACTGCCTCACAGTCCCAGCTCCATGCAGCTCTCTCTCTGCAGGATGGGCCTGCACGCCCTCACTGCCTCACAGTCCCAGCTCCATGCAGCTCTCTCTCTGCAGGATGGGCCTGCACGCGCTCACTGCCTCACAGTCCCAGCTCCATGCAGCTCTCTCTCTTCAGGATGGGCCTGCACACCCTCACTGCCTCACAGTCCCAGCTCCATGCAGCTCTCTCTCTGCAGGATTTATTTATTTATAAAATATTTTACCAGGAAGAATACATTGAGAGTTACCTCTCGTTTTCAAGTATGTCCTGGGCATAGAGTTAAGACTAGGGTGACCAGTCGTCCCAGTTTTGACGATACAGTCCCGTTTTTTTCTGGGCTGTCCCGGGTGACGGTCCGTCCCGGAAATGTCCCGGGTTTTGCCCCTGGTTACTGGTCCCGTGCGCGAGTCGGCGGCGGTGGGCGGGGACGGCAGCATGAGGAGGATGCGGCAGCCGTGAGTATTTATTTTTTTCAATAGTAGAATGCCGCGGGGCTTTAGAGTAGAAGCATGGGATTGGTTGGAGGTTTGATGATGCCGGGGGCGGGGATTTGTACCGGGGGAGGGGGTCGAATGGGATGGGGGGGTGTGTGTGTGTGTTCGTTCTGAAACTTCCTCTGTTAGTCTGCCTCCCTGCCTCTGCTTGCTTATAAATCTCCTCCTGTGGAGGTGATTACAGTGCAGCAGTGTCTGCAGCTGTGTACCTGCTGCTGGCTACTTCTCTGTGGGTGCAAGTAATGACACAGCCTCACGGAGCCCTCCTCTGCCATCTCTAATCAGACTCCTCCCTCATCGTGAGAGGGTCCCCTCGTATCTATCCTTCTATAGCCCCCCCCCCGTAATACCTCTCTCCTCCCCCTCACTCTGAGGGAGCCCCCCTCATACCTCTCCCCCTCCCTCTGAGTGTCCCCTCGTACCTCTCTCCTCCCCCTCCCTCTGAGGGTGCCCACTCTGTCTCTGTGTGTGTGCGTCTCCTTTGTTCTGTGTGTGTGTGTCCTGTCTGTCTGTGTGTCATAGGAGGAGGGGAAGATACAGTATGAGATGAGAAGGGGGGAGATGTGGGGAGTGGAAGGTATGAGGAGGGGGAGATGTGGGGAGTGGAAGGTATGAGGAGGGGGAGATGTGGGGAGTGGAAGGTATGAGGAGGGGGAGATGTGGGGAGTGGAAGGTATGAGGAGGGGGAGATGTGGGGAGTGGAAGGTATGAGGAGGGGGAGATGTGGGGAGTGGAAGGTATGAGGAGGGGGAGATGTGGGGAGTGGAAGGTATGAGGAGGGGGAGAAGTGGGGAGTGGAAGGTATGAGGAGGGGGAGATGTGGGGAGTGGAAGGTATGAGGAGGGGGAGATGTGGGGAGTGGAAAGTATGAGGAGGGGGAGATGTGGGGAGTGGAAGGTATGAGGAGGGGGAGATGTGGGGAGTGGAAGGTATGAGGAGGGGGAGATGTGGGGAGTGGAAGGTATGAGGAGGGGGAGATGTGGGGAGTGGAAGGTATGAGGAGGGGGAGATGTGGGGAGTGGAAGGTATGAGGAGGGGGAGATGTGGGGAGTGGAAGGTATGAGGAGGGGGAGATGTGGGGAGTGGAAGGTATGAGGAGGGGGAGATGTGGGGAGTGGAAGGTATGAGGAGGGGGAGATGTGGGGAGTGGAAGGTATGAGGAGGGGGAGATGTGGGGAGTGGAAGGTATGAGGAGGGGGAGATGTGGGGAGTGGAAGGTATGAGGAGGGGGAGATGTGGGGAGTGGAAGGTATGAGGAGGGGGAGATGTGGGCAGTGGAAGGTATGAGGAGGGGGAGATGTGGGGAGTGGAAAGTATGAGGAGGGGGAGATGTGGGGAGTGGAAGGTATGAGGAGGGGGAGATGTGGGGAGTGGAATGTATGAGGAGGGGGAGATGTGGGGAGTGGAAGGTATGAGGAGGGGGAGATGTGGGGAGTGGAAGGTATGAGGAGGGGGAGATGTGGGGAGTGGAAGGTATGAGGAGGGGGAGATGTGGGGAGTGGAAGGTATGAGGAGGGGAGATGTGGGGAGTGGAAGGTATGAGGAGGGGGAGATGTGGGGAGTGGAAGGTATGAGGAGGGGGAGATGTGGGGAGTGGAAGGTATGAGGAGGGGGAGATGTGGGGAGTGGAAGGTATGAGGAGGGGGAGATGTGGCGAGTGGAAGGTATGAGGAGGGGGAGATGTGGTGAGTGGAAGGTATGAGGAGGGGGAGATGTGGGGAGTGGAAGGTATGAGGAGGGGGAGATGTGGGGAGTGGAAGGTATGAGGAAGGGGAGATGTGGGGAGTGGAAGGCAGGAGGGGGAGATGAGGAGGGGATGTGTGGGGAGTGGAATGCAGGAGGGGGAGATGTGGGGAGATGAGGAGGGGAGGTGTGGGGAGGGGAAGGTATGAGGAGGGGGAGATGTGGAGAGTGGAAGGTATGCGGAGGGGGAGATGTGGAGAGTGGAAAGTATGAGGAGGGGGGGCTGTGTGAGTGTGTGTCTGTGTGCACATATATTGGGGAGGGAGGTTGAGTGTGTGGAGGGGAGAAAAATACATGGGGGGTGTAAGAGAGAGAGGGGGAAGGAAAGGGTAACTGGGGAGTGTGAGGTGGGGTGAGAGTGAGGTGGTGTGTGATAAGGGGTTCTCGCAAGGCCACCAAAACGTGGGTGGGGGGCCCTGGTGGAAACGTTGGTCCTGGGCCCCAGGAAAGCTGTCTGCTGCCCTGCATGGCAGTGATGTCACTGACTGCCACGAGGAGAGCAAGAGACCCTATTTTGCAAAGTGTAATATACATACAAGGTCAGGAATGTCAGATTTTTAAAATGTCTTAATTTTAGTTAATGCCTACATTTTTTTATTCAATTTTAATTTATGTCAATTATTTATTTAATTTTAATTTGTTAATTATTTTGAGGGAGCTGAGAGCGAGAAAGGGAGGAAAGGGGGGGAGACGAGAGTTTGTGTTATATTAAGAATCGAAAATAAATACATTTTTGAAGTAGTAATCATCCCCTCCGAACTGGGCATTCTTGGCCAATAATGCTCTGGCTGCAAGAGTTGAAGGGCCCAAGCAAAGCCCCCACCTCTATACACACGAACACATACTTCAGCCCCCATCTCTATAAGCACAAACACACACTGCAGCCCCCCACCTCTATACGCACAAACACACTGCAGCCCCCACCTCTATATGCACAAACGCACACTGCAGCCCCCACCTCTATACACACAAACGCACTCTGTAGCCCCCACCTCTATACACACAAACGCTCACTGCAGCCCCCACCTCTATACACACAAACGCACACTGCAGCCCCCGCCTCTATACACACAAACGCATGCTCCATGATGTCACGCTGCATCAAGTTGACATGCGCGTTATGGCGCCGAGGCATCACGTGATGCCACATTGTCATGGCAACATGTCACCACCTGACGTCAGTGTCTCGTTGTCATGGAACGGGGTGCGTCATGTGATGTAATTTGTTTTAAAAAATTATTTATAAATGTGTCCCGGTTTTTCGTTTTGTTCACCTTAGTTAAGACAAATAATACATGGTTACAAATACAGTTACATAAGTGAACAGGGTATACATTATATATAAGACATTGCACGCACAGTTAGAGATAATATATATTATAGGCGTATGTAACAGTTAAAAACCAGATTAAAATGTGAGACAGCCTTAGTTTTGAAAGAACTTAAACTGGTGGTGGATGTGAGAGTCTCCGGTAGGATGGGCCTGCACACCCTCACTTCCTCAGCTCCCTCTAACACTCTCTCTGTTTCCAACTGGCACCCACTGGCTAAGCACAGTCACATGGTCTAGTGGAGGGAAATTCTTAAAGGAGCCATGTCCTGTGCTGCTTACAGACACAGGGGGTTACAGCACTAATTACAGTACACGGCCAATTACTTGTTATTTTTATGACACTTTGTTCTGCATGGTGCATGGTGTCAAATATGTTGGCCTGCTTTGTATATGTCATGCCCTTGCTTTATTATTGTATACTTGTTACATGTGCATTTCTTGATAAGTAAGCACACAATACGAATGATATTAACAGCTTTACAACTGATCAGGGAAGTCACGCTTAATAAAAGGTGCCGTTACTTAAGTGCCTGTGCTATTCCCTCTTCTGGGTCTGTTTTCATTTTGACAAGAATTGGAGAAAAGTAAGATTAATGTAGGATCAATATAAATTCTGCTTGTCATTTAATATTTTTCATGTGACTTAAAATAGTATTTCAAAGCAAAAGAAAAAAAGGAAACATTTGGTTTCTTTCCAAAGATATTGGGAAAATAAAAAATGATTGAAAGCTGAAGAAAGTATGACTTCCATCCATATAACGCCTATTGATACTGTTCCAACTTATACTGCAACAAGCTATGTCCCATTATCTGGAATACTTTTTTTATCTTTAATATCTATGTAAAGACTGAAATATAGGTTGAAAAGTAGCATCTGTATCTTTGTTATTGTCATTTTAATCATTTTGAGTTAAAGTTCTGGCAAAACATGAGATGGTTTTTCAAATGATGCCTCAACAAGTTAACATTTTCAGACATTTACAGAGCAGGACTGAAAGCCAGTCTACCAGTGTCGACTTGACTAAAAACATATAACCAAGCTACAAACATATTGTACACTCAATATACATGATGTATGGGGGTGTATTAAACTCACACAGCCACTAAAAGGAAAAACACATCTGTGGAAAGATTCCAGACAACCATCATCTTCTCTTTCTCCAGACCTCTTACCGTTGTATTACTGGTTGTGTCCCAGTACAGGACTGTTCTATGAAAAAGAAAGGTGAAATAATTCCACCTGGATAATTGCAGGGCTCTTATGAATAGGTTGTGCTTCTGTAAGACAAATTACGAGAGAAACAGATTGCAAAAGATGAAGGTCCAACGGCTAATGTCATTTTTGAAAATGGTGTACCTTCACATTTAAAGCATTTTATTTTTAGAGTTAAAGAGGATTTGGGCTTGTGTGATGCTCAATGTGCAAAACCTTCATTTTGTTTCTTTGTAGAAAATATATAAGCTTTGTCACTTACATTATGTACATATAGAATGTGGGTACTTGAATTGCGAAAATTAATCAGGCTGTCTCTATGCTGTCTGTAAAGCCAGGGGTTATGCCCAATATTCTAGTGTTACCCGAGAAACTGATGAAATGGGAGGTAAGACTGTATTTCATGTACACTTTACTATTGCTCTAAAAGAATTCAGCTCCGTTCAAATTAGACAAGGTCTTATTTAAGAAAATGAAACTGTATTTTAGTTTCTGCATACAATATAACACAAGACAAAATCGTTTTAAAATAGTCAAAAAACAGTCATTTGTGTAATACTGCACACAACTTGGAAACCCAAAACACGTTCTACAACTATTCAATATCTAAAAACATTAATGGAATAAACACTAAAATACTGAAACACTCATGTACAGTATATTGTATGTAGTTGAATTATTCATTAAAGGTTTTTCACCATACATACATGCCCGTATTTCCGAATAGGCCTACTAGGCCCAGGCCTAAGGCGGCATAATCTGTTTCGGTTTGCGCCCGGCACCCGATACACATTAGAGCGACGCGGTCCAACAAAATATCTTTCGTACTTTTAATGGAAGTGGCGCACAGCTGTAATGTGTATCGGGCGGCGGGCCTAAATACAGTGTAACGGGTTTCCCCCCCCAATCGCAGATACAGTGTGGGGTGCAAGAGAACATACGGTGTTACCATAGGTGTGGTGCATTACCTGTTGGCTCGCAGGAGGGCTGAGCTTCCGCCACGGGGAACCTGGGGCAATTATACTAGGGGTACTTACTTACAACGATGCAGCGCCTCCACCTGCGATGGCTCCCACCAGAGGGGGAGTGGTTCCTCGCAGGACAAACACAATAATCACATAGACAGCATGTATATTAACTAGTGACTTTACTAACATGCAAGACAACACATCACATTCATAATAACCTGTGTCCCTCTCACGAGGAGACAATAACCGCGACGTCTCACAGGACGCTTCCCCAACACCAGGTGATCCCACCCAGTGTCCAAAGAACCCCACCCAATGTCCCGCACTCTTGCAGAGAGAGTCAATGGGTGACTGCGCAGTCACTATTTATACTAAGAGCCCGTTGGTGCACTTGTGTATTAGATAGTACCTGCCGAGCACTCCCGTGCTTGGATCTCCAACTGGCTTCGCAAAGGATCAGTCGTGGAATGATTCCGTCTGATCCTACACCGGACTCCTTGCACGCGGACCACCAGGGGCGGTCCCAACCTCGAAACAGTCTCTGAGGACCCAAACTTGGATCCGGACCTCTTAGCAGGAACCGCAGCGTCCGCTGTGTCCCTATCTAATCTACCCTACTGTGACAGGATCCCTAACATAGGACCTGTCCCTACAGCACTAAGTGGCACGCGCTATACTATAGGCCGTCCCTACAGCACAGCAACCTGTAATGGCTTGGGGGAAACTCCTAGGGGCCTATAGGGGTAGCCTATCTTATGCAGGGGTCCTTGACCCCCTGCACCCGCACTACCTCTTCCCGAACTACCCAAGTCCCCTCAGCCCCACTATTACCTAATGGGTCCCAGCGCCTACAGCAGCAAGCTGTAGCTCACTGGATGCTGGCAGCCAACATGCTGCGCAACAAGGTGCCTGCCTGTCAGACCTCACAGCACTGACAGCCGTGACTCTGACAAGGCAGCACTCTATGCTAAGGGCAGCGTCCCTATCTTGGGCCTCCCTCAGCACTTACCCACTAACCTAGTGGGGAGTTGGGGTCTACCTGGGGTGTGGGTACCTATGTGGGTGCAGGAGCTGCACTTGCTCCCCGCACCCTTCCTTCCCTCACAGCTCCCTGACTCCAACTGACAATCCTGAGTGACAGGGTCCCTTAACCTAGGGCATTCCCTGGCAACACTCACTACATTGGGGTAACTAGCTACCTCGGGCCCTGGGGGTGCTGGCCTAGTACAGGGAGTCCCTGAATCCTGTACCCTACCTCCTTCCCTGGGCTGCTCCGGTCTCTGACTGCCCACACAGCTGCAAGCCCGCAAAATGTATCCACTTGCCTCTGCAAACTCTTGGCCCTCATTGGCCACACTAATGCACCTGGTGTGCTTGGCCCTAAGCCTCATGGGAGTTGTAGTCCTGTGGAGGCTGTACCTACATTGGGGCCGCGTGCGCACCTTCCCTGCGCCTGCACTAATCCCTAATGGCCGCCACAACCTTTCTATCACTGTCCCTACTCTCGCGCGACTCTGTCCTGGCTCTGGGGCTCTACCTGCGCATGCGCGACCACTGCGCATGCGCGAGCTAAGGGGCAATGGCGGCGCCCTCTCCGCCCGGCTCCGAGAGCGCCGGGATCCCCGTGACACGCGTGCGGCCTTGGCAACCGGCCGCACGCGGCCCCGGCAACCCCCGAGCCGGGACCTGACCGCCCTCTCCCCTGCCATCGCCGGATGGAGCCGCCATTGGACGCACCCGCGATCGGCAGCTGGGTGAGGGGGGTGCTGACGAGCTGGGGAGACCTGGCTACACAGTAAGAGCGTTTTATAGTTATTTGTTCATTTAATTTAGTTTTCTTTCATCCGGACGGTTGAACTCACACTGGGCAGTGGGCACTGACGTCACACGTGACATATGCATTTTATGTGAGTTTTCGTACCTAGTCCACACTCGTATTGAATTAAAAATGAGTGACGGCTGAAACAAATTTAGTGGTGCTCAATATAAGAAAAAAAGCACAAGAACAGATTGAAAAATAACTCATACTTTTAGCTCATATTAAAGATATAAAATCGTATTTAGCTGCAGTGATAGTATAGTGATCCATTGCATTTCTTAGCGAAGAGCTACTTCCTCAGGGTGTGATGAAGTAGCTCTCCACTACGAAACGCATTGGATTTAGTGTGTGCATAATTGACCTCTAAATGTATCCTTCAAATATCCTTTGATGATACTAAGGTTATATGTGTTACTGCTATTGCTATTTTGTAACTTTGTTCATTGTGGACGTTCCTCTCCTCTGGTCTCCCTTTTGGGGTGACGTCACACGTGAGCGCTCTGGTGATCCACTGGCGCCGCCCTGTACACAGAGGTGACTATATACCTGTCCTTGTTTGCTGGGGCTGAGTGAGAGGTCTGGACGTTTCTGTCTAACTTGGACTGTTGCTATTCTGCATCTGAGCTTGTATCAATGCGTCTGTTTACCCGTTTAACTGTGCTGACCATCTCCGTGCCTGGTACTCCTGCCGAGCCTGGGCTTATTAATGTCGTGAGAGCCTGCTCTGCTGTAATTTGGGACTTCATGTGCCGGACTGCGCACTGCATCTGTGGTGGTCTCAAGTCTGCCTACCATCATCCATAAGAGCAGTGGTGGGATTGAAAAATGTTAATAACCGATTCTTACCTTCGCGGTGGGTGGCGTCTACCAGCATCTTTTCCCTGCATATCTTCTCAAAATGGCTGTGCAACATCACAAGGCGCCGCGTTTCCATGACAAAGCAACGCTGCATAACGTTGTGACGTCACGTAGTATCTCGGTGCCATAGCAACGGACGTCATGTGATGCTGTTATATCAGGTGGCGTTCCCGTTGGCATGGCAACACGGCGCCATTTGATGCCGCGTGGCCATATTGAGACGATATGCAGGGAAAAGATGCTGGTGCCGCTGCCGCTGCCGCCGCCGCCACCTCAGGTAAGATAATTAAGCACCGGTTCGGCGAACTTGTGACATTTTAGTAACAGGTTTGCACGAACCGGTGCGAAACCGGCTGACTCCCACCACTGCAACCGAGGCTGGACGTTGAAGTGAAGACCTACCCCGATGTGCGGGCTCATGATTTTTATACAGTACCTCAATGCTTTAAAAATACTGATTTACTGTTCATTACCACCCCCTTCCTTTTTGTTACCACTAAATATTTTCAATACTGCACTATGAGGGTTTTGCACTTTTCCTTTGCTTACAAATGCTTCTTTCTACTCCTGCCACAAATTGCTCGGGAGAGCGATCTTTTTCTACGTTAAGAAGAGTGATAACGTATTTGCGTGCATCTATAGGGCATAAAGGCTAAATGCTTTAGTCATTCACTGCATTGAAAGGGACATTTTGCAAAATATGAATATGGATGATATCATTGACAACTTTGGAGCAGAAAAAGCAAGAAGGAAGTGTTTTTATTTTGTTTTGTATTTTCTATAGGCAATAAGTAATATTGTTGTATTATATACAGTATAATATAATATATGTTTGCACACCCCAAGTATTTCAGAGACCCACACTCTTCCCCACAGCAATTAAACTGATTGCCTGGGGAGAGAGCTGCCCTATGTAAAACAGCAGCCCTCCCATCAATGTCATGTCGTCATGGTGACGCGCCATCACGTCATGATGCCATGACGTATGCGGGACGAGGGACAGGCCGGCATTTACTACTGTATATCTACCTCATTTACAGTTTAATAAAGAAAAGAACAAAAAAAAAAAAAAACCACCAAGTTGTTCATTATTTTTATTCACTATTACAGGGAAAAGTGGGCGGCATTTCACACCGGGCCCCAGCAATAAAGTAAAATCCTACATACATATATGGAGTCTTCTCGGTATCGTGTAAACAATAAGAATGTTAGAGGTATTTTTCTAAAAGAAAATAAAGTTTTGTTTGAAGTACTGCACAATGTAACTACATAAAATGTATGCAAATAAAAAAAACTGATGTGGGTTAGATTCTCAAAATCTGTTAGGAATCTGTCCATGATTATAAAAAATATAGTAACCATTAAGGGCCATATTTACTAATGGGTGCTAAGCCTTACGGTAAGGTATACTGCGGTGCCTTAAAGTTAGTAAATGTTTCTGATTTTCTTTCCAGTTTTGTAGAAAAACTATTGGCTATGTCTCTGTTTGAACATTTGTTATTAATAAGAATACGGATCATGGTAACACAGTACAAGAATTCACTGTCAGAGCTATTGGTGTTTACTATATCTTAATGATTTGAACAAATTGGATGCAAGGCCAGAGTCAGAGCTTGTAGGCGATATTCAGTCACTTCATTCTTTTTACAGCGGAATATAGCATTTGAGAGACAAACAGATTAGATTTGATGTGGAAAATATATAGTTCACTGTTTTTTTTGTTACAAAAACCTTCAAATAAATATTTTGACATGCTATGCAGCTGCTAGGAGCGAAAACGTCTTGACGTTATGTCAGATTAAATGCCAGAAACGTCCGCACATTGTCAGCAAAGAATATGGCGTGACTGAAACATACAGGTCATTCTAAGTAGGAAGAGGGAACTGTTCTTTCTTTCTTTGTATCGTATAAAGCATTTGTAATTAGAAAGTAGAAGGGAGGGGCTGGGTAATGTCAGATTAAGGTTATATCCTCTAACACACACGTTGTTTGGAGGGGATAAATTAAAACCTGTTAGTAGAGTGCAAATCGATAAAATTGGCTAAAGAAGAGTTGGAATTGGTAGCAAGAAATGCTATTTTAAATCTTTTAAAGTGTAACATTTTATTAAATAGGTGACCTGAAGAAAGTAGCTAACTATAGCAGCCTGTTTGCTAACAAAAATACCTATATGAATAATATGTGGGTCCAGGTGCCCTAACATCATACAGGCAGCATTCAACCAGCCTGCCAGCTGTTTTGTGCAAATGCCTTTTTTCCAGGGGTAATTAATGAGGTTTTGTGTAATCTAAATAAATGCACAATTAATAATCGTATAAAGTATAATTATTCAAATAAAACCACGTTGTAACTAAAAGTGTAATAAAAACTTTCTAAAAGAAAAGCTGTATTATTCTGAAAGTAGCAAGACCAAATGCATAGAATATTTGGTTAACATAAATTAAAATGGTTTCTTAAAAATATACAGCGTATTAATAATGGCCATTCCATCAATACGAGAAGGTGTAAAATAACTTTCTAAAGCATAACAGTAATAGTTATAGCTAAAAAAGAAAACGATACACTAACATTAAATAACTGATGAAAAACATATGTTACAATAAACACATTAAGATGTTTTAAAAAGGAGTCAAAATTAGCTGCATTACTAAAGCCATCTTGACCAACGCTAAAAGCTTCATTGCTAGTAACTAGTTATACTGTACCTGAGAGTCAGCAGGGGGCGATCGGTACAGTAGTGTTTTGTCCTGGTACATACTATTTATTTATAAAATGTTTTACCAAGAAGTAATATATTGAGTTACCTCTCGTTTTCAAGTATGTCCTGGGCACAGTTATGATTGTATTGTATTGTATGTCTTTATTTATATAGCGCCATTAATGTACATAGCGCTTCACAGTAGTAATACACGTGGTAATCAAATAAATAACAGATAATATAAACAGGTTATGGGAATAAGTGCTTTAGACATAAAAGTAACATTAAGGAAGAGGAGTCCCTGCCCCGAGGAGCTTACAAGTCTAATTGGTAGGTAGAGAGAATGTACAGAGACAGTAGGAGGGAGTTCTTGTAAGTGCGTCTGCAGGGGGCCAAGCTTTATGTATCATGTGTTCAGAATATCCACAGTGCTATTCATATGCTTCTTTAAGCAAGTGCGTCTTAAGGTGGGTCTTAAAGATGGATAGAGAGGGTGCTAGTCGGGTACTGAGGGGAAGGGCATTCCAGAGGTGTGGGGCAGTCAGTGAAAAAGGTTTAAGGCAGGAGAGGGCTTTAGATACAAAGGGGGTAGAAAGAAGACATCCTTGAGAAGAACGCAAGAGTCTAGATGGTGCATAACGAGAAATTAGGGCTGAGATGTAAGGAGGGGCAGAAGAGTGTAAAGCTTTAAAAGTGAGGAGAAGAATGGAGTGTGAGATGTGGGATTTGATCGGAAGCCAGGAGAGGGATTTCATGAGGGGAGATGCTGAGACAGATCTAGGAAAGAGTAGAGTGCTTCTGGCAGCAGCGTTTAGGATAGATTGTAGGGAGACAGGTGAGAGGCAGGAAGGCCGGACAGCAGGAGGTTACAGTAATCAAGACGGGAGAGAATGAGGACCTGAGTCAGAGTTTTAGCAGTCGAGCAACAGAGAAACGGACGTATCTTAGTTATATTGCTTAGGAAAAAGCGACAGGTTTTAGAAATGTTTTGAATGTGAGGGGCGAATGTGAGAGAGGAGTCGAGTGTGACCCCTAGGCAGCGTGCTTGGGCTACTGGGTGAATGATCGTAGTTCCAACAGTAATGTGGAAGGAGGTAGTAGGGCCAGGTTTGGGAGGAAGTATGAGGAGCTCTGTTTTAGCCATGTTGAGTTTAAGGCGGCGGAGGGCCATCCAGGATGATATAGCAGAGAGACATTCAGAAACTTTGGTTTGTACAGCAGGTGTAAGGTCGGGTGTTGAAAAGTATATTTGTGTGTCATCAGCATAGAGGTGATAATTAAACCCAAAAGATGTTATTAGGTCACCTAGAGAGAGTGTGTACAGAGAAAAGAGAAGAGGTCCCAAAACAGAGCCTGGGGTACCCCCACAGAGAGATCAATAGAGGAGGGGGAGGTGTTAGCAGAAGAGACACTGAAAGTACAATGGGAGAGGTAGGATGAGATCCAGGATAGAGTTTTGTTCCGAATACCAAGAGTATGGAGAATGTGAAGGAGAAGAGGGTGGTCCACGGTGTCAAATGC
>NC_134486.1:74332510-74364414 GCF_040206685.1 Ascaphus truei | reverse complement strand
CCCTCCCCCTCTCTCCCCCTCTCTCTCCTTCCCCCTCTCTCCCCCTCTCTCCCCTCTCTGTATCTGGATATCTTATTTACCCTATATATCTTAACTGTCCTATACTACACCAAAATAACCTATACTGCTTACTTCCAGATCTGACTCAAGCTTCACACGGAAGACATCAGAATCCCCCCTAACCCAGAAGACAGGTAGGGAACACCTCCCCTCCAACTTATAACATTGCGGGAATGAGGTACCTTGACATTGAGGGACTGCGGATCAGGTAAGATCCCAGGCGGGATTGCTGCTTTAGGTATTGTGAAGCAGTGTCCAGACACTGGTTAAGAGGTTCAGGAAACTAATAATTCACCTGTGGCTTTTATTTTTAGATCCGACATTTACACACACACACACACACACACACACACACACACACACACACACACACACACACACACACACACACACACACACACACACACACACACACACACACACACACACACACACACACACACACACACACACACACACACACACACACACACACACACACACACACACACACACACACACACACACACACACACACACACACACACTAATTGTAGTATAATGTAATAAATACATTTGTCAAAAACGAATGTTGTTCTGACTAGGAATTTATTAAAGGTATTTTATTTATATATTTTATTTTAAAGCGGGGTTGGGGGCGGAGTTGGGGGCGGGACTAGGTGGCGATTTTTTGGTTGGGCGAGTAGATTTTTGGGTGATTTGTCGAACACTGGTTATGCCTCACAGTTTTTATTGTATCTGTTTATAAAGAATCTTGTGGATGAACTGGGATGGAGTTTTGGGCCAACCAGATAATAAAATACTGTATTGATGGTAGTTTTACTCTCTTGTTCTTATTCCACATTAACGGCATTCTATAATATAGAAAATAATATTGAAATGTAATTTTTTTTAAAAGACAAGTGATGGCAGGAGCACCAGTTCTACTAGTAGTCAGTTGGTGATATTTAACAGTTATTTCATTTTTGATTAGTTATCAGGGTTGCCACCTTCGACTGTAGGCTAACCCGAAGATTTATTTTTCTTTAATTTTATAAAGCACTTACCTGTGGCGTCCTCTCGGCATCTTCCCCCTGCAACTCACTTCAATATGGTTGCATGGCGCCAAATGATGCCACGTTGCCATGACAACGTGGCACCGCACGCTGTCAAGTAGCATCTTTTTGTCATGGCAACTAGCGTCACGTGATGCGGTTAAGTCATGTGGTGTTCCCGTTGGCATGGCAACGCGGCATAATTTGCCACCGTGCAGCCATATCGCCAGTATTTGCAGGGGGAAGATGCCGGGAGGAGATGCGGGAGACGTTGCCGCCGCCGCCACCCACCCAAGGTTGCAACTACCTGGAGGTTTCCTAGGTAAACCCGTAGCCCGGAGATACGTGGCCAAAATAAGTTGTTTCCGGGTGAAACCCTGATAGTTATCCAATTATTTACAGACATTTTGCATTCACCAAGGTAAAAAAAATAAGTGGGGGAGGGTATTGCTGCTTTTAAACACATCCATAGTACAGAAACCCTGATCGTTCACAGGAAAGTTATTAGGTGGCTAAAGATAGCTCTCTTGTGATTAACAAACAGCTCTCAACTGCTAGATTGAACTGGCTCAAAAATAAGCTGAGGTGGGGTAGGGTTCCAGTGCACAGTGTAAGTATATAAATTGCCCAATGCACTTACTGTACTGTAGCATCTTTAAGTCCGGCAGAATTTAACATCACTGATTGTGTTTTCCAGAGAGCACATGTGAAGCTAAAGCCTTAATCTCTAAATTTCTCAGAAACAGGACTACTTCTTGATATTAGTGAACTTGCTTACAGCCATATTCGCTGAATAAAAATGTATTATGTGCATAACATTATATGCTACTTGAAAACACGCTACATTTTTTATAAGGCATGGGGGCTTTCTACATGAGACTTTTTCTGTTGTTATTGAGTCTTTTTATTTATTATTAGAGTTCACCCCATGATTGGGGATTTTAACAAACAGAAGAGAGGGGAACAGGCATCTGATAATGTGTCATCAATTTCATGTTATAAAGAAAGAAACCTGGCGCCAAATAGTCAGTGGAATGTCCTGTATTCCTCAAGGGATCCGCACACTTGCTTGACAGACCATGCAAAGAAAAAAACCACAAACAAACAAAGATCATAGCGCAACACTGTAGGGTGAGCAGTGGCACTGCCACTGTTTGATTGACTTTGGACTTATATGGTCGTTTGACATTGGAGCCCTGCTTTTCATTCTGCCTGCCAGCTGTCCCTTTAAGACTACGTGTACTATCGCGCGCGGGCGCGCAGAGACTTCCCGTTGTTCCGGAGGAGGAAGTGAGGCGTGTGTCTACACGCGGTGCAGACCCCGCACACCAGCCTCCACGGCCGGAGATGTTCCGGTTACCATCATAAGGGACTGACTGGAGTTCGAGCCGCAGTGGAGCAGAGATCACACCCGGCAGGGAGATCATCTCTATCTAGGACTTGTTCCTACCATGCGAGTTTAAACCTTGCTGTCTGTAAGTAGGGCTCCAATTTTTGTGTTCCAGATGACCTGCGGTCCTCAGTTTTGGCATAGTTCTTTTTAATAAATAGTTGTTTTAATTGTCGCTAGGATTCTTAATTGTCTGTGTATATTAGTTCAATACTGCTCACCCTACAGTGTTGCGCTATGATCTTTGTTTGTTTGTGTTTTTTTTCTTTGCATGGTCTGTCAAGCAAGTGTGCGGATCCCTTGAGGAATACAGGACATTCCACTGACAATTTGGCGCCAGGTTTTTTTCTTTATTTTGTGTTATTCTGTTAGTACTGACAGTAACACCGGGCAGCCATCCTTTATTAGAAGTTTTTATTAATATCACACTGTGTTTTACACTTTAGCGCTAGTTCACATTTATTTTCCCCATCAATTTCATGTTAATAAACTATGCTATGGGTTCAGTGATTAAAGTGAATGTAAGATATGTTTGTCTGGCATAATATGGTATATAATATTGAGTGTGTTTAGTGTGGGTGTACAATATTGTAGCTACATATTACAACAATGATTTCTAAGAGAAAGTAGTGAACAAAACTTTTATTCACACAGTTAATTCTCTGTGTGTGAAAAATAACTGCAGAAAAACATAATAAAAATAACAAGATAACGACAATAATTAAAAAACTAAATACACAAAGTAATTGTCTTCTCTTTTTGGAAGCTGAACTGCCAAGCTCCTTAGGCCCCCTGGTGTGAGGCCAGCCATGCCTCAATCTTGCCACTAGCTCTGGAATTGGGGACTCCATAGAGCAGTGGTTTTTAACTAGGGTTCCGCGTGCACCCTTCAGTGGTTCTGCAGCCACCATTGGGGAGAGCTGGGACAACTCTTCCACCCATTGCAGCAGTCACTCTGATGCTTCCTCTCCCTGCTCCTGTCGGCGCCGGAAGTCACTCCAGCTGACAGGAGGAAGCTTCAGAGCAGCACTGCAGGCCAAAGGTAAGAGAGTGTGCTCTTTCTGGAACACAAAACCCCAGCAAGCTCCCCCTGGGAACCCCCGAGCCTCCACAAAATATATATATGTACACAAGTGTCAAAATGGAGTGCTACTGAGCGTGGCACATGCACACAACAGACAACAGAGAAGCCCAACGCTACATCCAACATGACAAAAATACACAGTAAAATACTTATATATTCTCTTGTAAAAGGGTCACCGGTTCGCAAGTCTTAACACTACCAGATAAAATACTAATATACCTTTATTAATCCTAATAGAGTTATATTAGCATTTTATCTGGTAGTCTTAGGACTTGCGAACGGGTGTCTGCCTTGTCGTGGCTCGTAAGCTTACAACGCTTTGGCCAAAGGGTTAAACTAAATGACCCCTTTTCAAGAGAATATATAAGTATTTTACTGTGTATTTTTGTCATGTTGGATGTAGCGTTGGGCTTCTCTGTTGTCTGTAATGTGCTTTTTCTGCAGGGATTTTTGCCGGCGTGCCGGCAGCTCAGTAAAAAAAAACAAGTGAGGGTGTGGGTAAGTGAGGATGTGTGTGTGTAAGTGAAGATGTGTGTATTAGTGTAAGTGAGGGTTTGTGTGTGTATGTAAGTGAGGGGATGTGGATGGGTGTGTGTATATAAGTGAGGGTGTGTGTGTGCATGTAAGTGAGTGTGTGTGTGTGTGTGTGTGTGTGTGTGTGTGTGTGTGTGTGTGTGTGTGTGTAAGTGATGGTGTGTGTATATATAAGTGAAGGTGTGTGTATATAATTGAATGTGTGTGTGTAAGTGATGGTGTGTGTAAGTGGTGGTGTGTGTGTGTGTGTGTGTAAGTGAAGATGTGTGTGTAAGTGAGTGTGTGTGTGTGTGTGTGTAAGTGAGTGTGTGTGTGTATAAGTGTTATTGAGGGTGTGTGTGTGTGTGTAGAAGAGAGAGGGTGTGTGTCTGAGTGTAGAAAAGAGGGAGTTCTTAAGGGGGAGAGTGACGGAGAGGAGTGTAAGGAGCAGAGTGTGAGGGGATGAGCAAGCGTAAGGGGGAGAGGGAACATAAGGGAGGGAGCTTAAGGGGGAGAGGGAGCTTAAGGGGGAGAGGGAGCGTTAGGGGGAGAGTGAGGGGGAGGGATTCAAAGGGGGAGATTGAGGCAGAGAAGAAGTGTAAGGAGGAGAGCGTGAGGGGAAGAGAGAGAGTAAGGGGGAGAGGGAACATTATGGGGAGAGGGAGCGTAAGGGGGAGAGGGAGCATAAGGGGGAGAGGGAGCGTAAGGGGGAGAGGGAGCGTAAGGGGGAGAGAGAGCATAAGGGAGCTTAAGGCAGAGAGTGAGGGGGAGAGGGAGCGTAAGGGGGAGAGCGAGGGGGAGAGGGAGCGTTAGGTGGAGAGTGAGGGGCAGAAGGAGCATAAGGGGGAGGTGTGAGTGGAAGAGGAAGCGTGAGTGGGAGAGGGAGCATAAGGGGTAGAGGGAGCGTAAGGGAGCTTAAGGCGTAGAGTGAGGGGGAGAGGGAGCGTAAGGTGGAGAGTGAGGGTTGAGGGAGCGTAAGGTGGAGAGTGAGGGGAGAAGGAGTGTAAGGGGGAGAGTGTGAGGGGAAGAGGAAGCATGAGGGGGAGAGGGAGCGAGAGGGGGAGTGAGAGGGGGAGTGAGAGGTTAAGGGGGAAAGAGAACGTGAGGGGGACAGGGAGCATATGGGGGCGAGTGTAAGGGGGAGCGGGAGCGTGAGAGGGAGGTGTGAGGGGTAAAGATCCTAAGGGGGGAGAAAAGAGACAGGAGAGGGAATGAGAGACAGGGGAGTGAGAGGGTTGGGGTTCCCAATAATTTCAGAACCTATTTCTGGGGTTCATTAACCCCAAAAAAGGTTGAAAACCACTGCCATAGAGGATGAGGAAGCTGAGTCACTAACACCATGGAGCCACCTGATGTGGGCAGGGACTCACTTGATGCTGCTTGTGTCGTGAGCATAGAGGGAGCTCGCAGGCTCTCCATCCCCTGCTGTACTGTCCATATTAGCCCATTTACTGTCACAGTCAGCTGCTTAATGCTATTTGTTACATCTGCAAAAGCTCGTGCCAATATTTAAAAATGGCAGCCTCCACAGGGGAGGTTTCTTCCTGCTCTTACCCCTATTGTTTGTACTTTTTTTGCCCTTTATTGTAATCTTGTAAAGCATTGCATACACTATTGGTGCTATATAAATACAATTATTCCTACATATTCACACATACAGTATTTATATACACATACCCGTTCATCTACATACATATCTCTCCCTCTTAAAGCCCCTTTGTCTCATTCTTTCTCCTCCTGCTGTCCCTTCTTTCATTAACTTTACTCTCATCAGCCTCCAACCCATCTTCCCATGTAACCCCCACACTTTCTTGTTCCCCTTCCTTCTTCTTTAGCCCTTCCCCTCTCTTCCCCTACTTCCTCCACCCCCTCCCTTAATGTCAAACACAGGGCAAGTTATTATGGAGTGCAACTTTCAGAGCCTCTGTGACTTGCCTGCACTTTCCTCCTTTAATAAAAATTACTGTGTTTCAAAGTGACCTTTCCTTTCAACTTTAGGCAGGAAGGGCAACTTTAATTTATACGTGAGTTTGCAACTGGCTTAGGTCCATATATTGAGAATTTAACCAGATTACTGTTCCCCTGTATCAAGGTGAAAGAAGCAAACCTGACTGCAGTGTTCTTTGAAGAAAAGTAGAAGGATCAAGCAATTAAAATGAACATTTTGTTAAAAGGTGGCCAAAAAAATTAATTGGGTGAGGCTAAGGAGGAAATTAAAAAATTCCTGAATAATAGATTCTCAATTCCATCATCATAAGATTTACTCCCACACAGAGGCACATGCCCAAATAATTATTTATCATCAGGTTACATTGAATTCTGTGAAAAAGGAGTACCTCACAAAGTGTCTACATACTAGACTAAATAGGTATCTTATAAAGTGTGTATGTGTAATCAAAATACACCTCTGACGTCAGTGAGACGGAAACATACTGGGCCTCAGCTTTCAGTGCGCACCGGCATGAGAGGGAGGCCCGGCACACGCTGAAGTTAGAAGCTTGGCATGGGACAGACAAGGAAGGAGGTCTGCAGCTGGGGGAGAGCCGGGGCCCGGCGACAACTGCTTTGCTGCCGGGCACCCCAGAGCCACCGGGCCCGGCAAGAGGCCTGAGACCATCCCCAAGGTAAGTCTGTTTTTTTATATGTATGGGGGGTTGGGGGTGTATTTTTTATATGTATTTGGGGGTTGGGAGGTTATATGTATTTGGAGGGTGGGGGGAGTTTGGTATGTATTTTGGGATGGTTTTGTTTGGTATGTATTTGGAGTGTGGGGGTTTGTATGTATTTGGGGGGTAGGTTTTTTTGGTATGTATTTGGGGTGTGAGGGAGTTTGTACAGTATGTATTTGGGGGTTAGGGTTGTTTTTGGGTATTTATTTGGGGTGTGGGGGGTGTATTTATTTAGGGTGGGTAGGAAGGTTCTTTGTATTTGTGGCGGTGTTTTTTTTTGGTATGTATTTTGGGGAGGGGGGAGAATCATGTGAGGGGAGGGGGTATTGAATGACTGTGGAGTAATTGATGGAGGGTGGGGGCGAGTGAGAAGCGAAAGGGGGTGAATGAGTGAGGAAAAGAGGATGTAAGAGTGAGACGCAGGGGAGAGAAATACATGCAAAGCGGGGGGATTGAGTGAGAGTTGGGTAATTGATTGAAGGGGGAGAGGGAGAGAGGATGAGTGAGATGGAGGGGAGAGAAATACATGGGAAGAGGGTAGGGTTTTGAACCGGACAGACCGGTATTTGCCGATTTGTCCGGTAAAAAATGAGAGGTAATACCGGACATGCATGAGAGGGTGAAGGGGGGAGAGGATGAGGGGGGTTGCAACAATCTTGGTAGTGGTAGAGAAGCATTAAGATCAGTATAGCTCGCCATGTATGACTGCAGGTATGTTATTTATAAATTATCTGACAGTTATGTCATTTGTTTCTACATTTCACTCCACATATGCTAGAATTTGCACCATTTCATATTCTATTTAGTAAAAAATGCACTTTTACACAACTATCCATTCGCAATTGTTTTAGTTCTTCTCTTTGTATATTTTCTACTAGTGCATGCCCGCACATATCCATACGTACATACTGTATGCGTTTTTATGTTTCTCATGACATACCAATTGTTATTTTTGCTAACAACCTGTGATTATTCAATCAACATACACCTGATTTCATCTTTCCACAGCCCTCTATTAAACACGTTTCCAAATGTCTAAGAACACCCCTGATGAAGTTGCTAGGCAATGAAACTCATTGGGCCAATTAGTAAGCACATTTTGATCTTGGACACCAGCCAGTACTGTTCCTCTGTGCAGGGAAAGTGCGACCCGATTAAGGGTAGAAAACATTTGCTGAATCCCGTCTGAGCTCTGGTTGTCTATTAGCCTGGAGTAAGGGATAATTAGGAGTGCATTTCGACTTCAGACTCCAACCAGCATGCTAGCACACCTGTTCCTGTGTGCTAGGAAAGCACGACCCTAATAGGGCAGCGGACTTCTGCGGAATCTTGAAGACTGAAAGAGTAGGGCCCCCAGAACAGAGCCTTGCAGGACATCGCAGGTGACATCCAAAGGGTTCAAGTTAGAGCCCAATATAGACACAAATGGGGATCTACCCAATAGGTAGGAGTGAAACCAATTTAAAGCGTGTTCACCTAATCCAGAGAATTTAAGCTTGTTTAACAAAACAAGATTGACAGTATCAAAAGCCTTTTTCAAAATCTAGGCATATGCACCTGTAAGTAAGTAAGTTGCCCCAGTTCCATTCCACACTGGATCTCATTGCAAACTTTTAGGAGGGTAGTTACCATGGAGTGCTTTGAGCAAAAGCCAGATTGGATTTGGCTAAGCAAATTTGTCTTGGTATAGGAATCGGTTAATTGGAAGTGGACACATTTTTCCATGACTTTGGATAGTATTGGGAGAAGTGAGATTGGCCTGTAGTTGGAGACACTGTTTTTGTCCCAACTTTTGAAAATTGGAACAATTCTTGCAGTTTTCCAGGTCCTTGGGATATAGCCTGTAGACAAAAGAGAGTTGATTACGGAGGTAAGTGGTATGGCAATGGCTGGGGCACGGAGTCGTAAGAACTTTGATTGCAGTAGATCAGGTCCACATTGGCTGCTTAATTTCAATTTGAGGAGCACTTGTATAATCCCCTCTTCAGATACTGGGACAAATTGAAAATTGTAAGCACTTTTGGAAGGGGGCAAAGCTATATCCATTCTCCCTGGTTGAGCTTCATAATTGTAGTTCGGGTTGTGCTTATATAGTAGGGAAGTAGCGCACCCCACAAAGTATTAATTGAATAAGTTTGCTGTGTCAATGGGATTTGTCAGAGTAGTACTGTATCATCCTTTTTGATATTAGATGGTTGTTGATTTCTAGAAGACTGGAATATATTGTTTATCCCCTTCCAGAAGTTTTCTGGATTTGATGTATTTTTGCTGAAGATGGTTAGAGTAATAGTGTTTTTGCATGTCTTGTTTGCCTTGTGTATGTATTCCGCAGGCACCTGTAATTATTAAGATAATTGGTAGTGCCAGTTACTTTTTATCTTTTCCACAAGGCATCTCTAAAATGGTAAAGCACAATAAAGTTAGTTGTAACCCACCCCGTATTCTGTGTACTGTAGCATGGGTATCACAGAGCATTAAGAACTCTGTTTAGAAATAATCAAGCACAGAATCATGGTCAGGTATTAAGTTGATTCTTTACCAAGGGCAGTTGGTAAGATCAGCCAGAAACTATTGTGGGTTAAAGTTTGTAAATATTCTAGTGTGTAGAACTTTAGGGCTTGATTTTGGTGGCCTGGTTTTTCTTACACAGTACACTATTGCATGTGCTGCTATGCTGCTGTTTTTTATTTCGACCAAACAATCTCTGGGACATAACACCTGAGTCGCCCCCCAATATGCCTTCACTGCCTCTGTCCTCTAAGCTTGCGTGGATGGTGTTAACAGCATGAGGACAAGATTCACTTCAAATACCAGCTGGAGTTCTCAGCCACTCCCCCTGCTTCTCTGACATGATGTACATACTGTTTGCTGCTAGGCTGCTGTTTCACTCTACAAAAGAATCTCTGAGACATAACACATGAATTGCCGCAAAGGCGCCAGCCGAAGGGCAGCCAGAGGTTATTGCCATTTGCTGATGTTTGGAAATATTATATCAGCTCTATTTGAATCTGAAATTCACCAATCCTCCCATACCCTGTACCCAATGTTTCAACTTACCCGGCCTTATAGATTTTAACCTCTTTGAGGCAGGGTCCTGTCTAACACAACAGAGTGTGGGCATATCCTACCTCTTCTAACACAATTGTAATCTGCCCTGTAAAGGTTACGTATGCCCATAATCATGTCTTTAACTAACATATCTAAAATATCTGTAAATTGAATGTATGACCTCTGTTCATTTAATTGCAAAATATGGGAAGAAAAGCTCCCAATGCCGGTGCTCTAGTATTATGTGGTTAATTGAGACAATATGAAGCCCAAATGAATAATGAAAACAATCACTTTATTGGAATGTCCCAGGAAAATAATAGTCCACTGCACAATGAAATAACTGTGCTAATATATCCAGCCAATGACGGTGTGAACCATTTCGTAGGTAGGGGAAAGAGAGGAGCCACAGGGGGGAAGGAAACAAACCGGCAGCAGGAGATCCACAGCTGTGAACCGTGCTGCCGGTGGATCCAAACCTCGCCGCTGAACTGCCCCAAACGTATCCTGCTGTCACAAGGCTGCAATATTACAGAAAAGCAAGTAAATGAACTCACATGAGCGTTCCTACCAGGGAACTTTAGCAGCATGTATTCCATGTCGCCATGCAGTCATATGTGGTCCTGGTCAAAGCTTGCTCCAGCCATGAAGAAATAGGTGATGATAAACGAAAAGGTAGGCGAATCACTGCAAATAAGCTGGTACAAAATGCTGGACAAAAGCTGTGTAGCAATAAAAAAACTTTTATTCAAAAATCAATAGTTCCAGCAGTCATCTCTGGCGCGTTTCGTACTGCAGAGGTACATTATCTTAATGTACCTCTGTGGTATGAAACGCGTCAGAGATGACTGCTGGAACTATTGATTTTTTAATAAAATGTTTTTTTTTATTGCTACCCAGCTTTTGTCCAGCATTTTGTACAAGCTTTTTGCTGTGCTTCGCCTACCTTTTTACATCATCTGTTCGTTTACTGCAACCATGTATTATTATAACTCTGGCTTTTTCTGTCTGACGGTTGTGTAACAAAATAATTGTATTTAATTTTAGTTGTTCTCAAACTGACTATAAAGTATTGCAGTGTCCAGTTAAGTGGAGGCCTGTATTTACTTAAAAAATAAATGACGACAATGACGACAATGACGACAACAACAACCTGTAGCTTTCCTTTGACATCTAGGTGGCAGTGATAATTATTCACTGTCCAATAGGTTTTTGATTGTTTTGTCACAATGTCCACGATGTCAGATTTTATCTTGCATTAAACAGGGTGTGGCTGGAGGTGGAAGGAAGCATAATTGTGTCACTGTATAAAGCATTAGTAAGACCACAACTTGAATATATATGTATGAGTACAGTTTTTGGCACCACATCATAAATAATACATTATGGAACAAAAAAAGTGCAGAGAAGAGCCACCAAATTATTGAAGGGGATGGAAAATCAGACTTAGGAGAGGCTAGCTAAATTAGATTTTTTTTACATTAGAAAAAAGGTGCCAGATGGGGATATAATAACTAGATACACATATATTTGGGGACAATACAAGGAGTTTTCAAAATAAATATTCATCCCAAGTGCAGCACAAATGACACTGGGTCATCCCTTATAGTTGGAGGAAAGGAGATTTCACCAGGAACAAAGGAAAGGGCCATTTACAGTAAGGGCAGTTAAATTGTGGAATTCATTAGCTATGGACACTGTGATGGAAGATACAATAGAGATCTTCAAAAAAAGGTTAGATATCTTCTTACAAAGGAAATGTATACAGGGAAATGCAAAATAATCAAACATGGGAAGGATGTTGATCCAGGAAGGTCTGATTGCCAATATTGGAGTCAGGAATTCCTTTGTTCTCTTATGAGATATTGGATAATGTTTCACAGACAGAACATAAAACACAGACAGAGCTCAGTTTTAGCACATCCAGTGATACTCATACACGGTACAGTGCCTAAATATATATTTATAAATATCTATTAAGTAAAATGGTCTTTTAGTTTAACATTTTTGGCCAAAATTGTTGTAAGCCCCTGAGCCAACTGCACGGCAGACCACAATTCAGGGGTCCCTAACGCTAATATAAATTCTTAATAACCTGTGTAATAACAGGAAGAATGATTTATAGTAAATCTGTCAATATTAGTTGCAAAGTTCTAAGTCTGATTGAAGCCTTTATTAACCTGTACATTACCAGGAAAAGCACTCTGTATTAGAGTTGTCACAACCATCCTGCAAGCAAACAAGATCACTGGATGTGCTAAAACTGAGCTCTGTCTGTGTTTTATGTTCTGTCTCTGGTTTTAAATATATATTGCCATGCTCAGTAGCACTCCTCTGTGACCACAATTCAGGGGTCCCTAACGCTAATATAAATTCTTAATAACCTGTGTAATAACAGGAAGAATGATTTATAGTAAATCTGTCAATATTAGTTGCAAAGTTCTAAGTCTGATTGAAGCCTTTATTAACCTGTACATTACCAGGAAAAGCACTCTGTATTAGAGTTGTCACAACCATCCTGCAAGCAAACAAGATCACTGGATGTGCTAAAACTGAGCTCTGTCTGTGTTTTATGTTCTGTCTCTGGTTTTAAATATATATTGCCATGCTCAGTAGCACTCCTCTGTGACACTCATATGTGTCAATATGAGTAGGAGCTTGTTAGGTGTCCAGTATATTCTGTAAATACAATAGGAGCTTGTTAGGTGTCCAGTATATACTGTAAATACAAATATAGGATAAATATCTGTCATCTAAATTTAACATAGGATGAACTTGGACATATGTATTTTTTTCAACCTCATCTACTATGTAGCTATGTATCCATATACAAACAAACAGACAAGAACAGCACCAAGAACACCTGGGACGTAATTAACCTATTACAGTGCTAAATGGTGCCCTAAATTAGGAGCATGTAGCCATACATATATAAATCTAACTCTGTGATAAGTGAACATATAGAAGTGTTAATAATGCACTAGTGTTAATTGAGTTCACATATATGAATATATGTATATAGAAATCACATATTTAAAGGAAAAAAATTAAAAAAAGAACCTGAATCAAAGTATACAAAAAATATTAAAAACCACCAAAAAGTTTATAAACATCAAATAGTTCACCATAGGCCAAAGGCCTCAGAATAAAATGGCAAAGATAAAAACGGAATGGAAAATGAATTTCTGAAATCAATTCTCATAGTCACCAGCCAGATCAGCATAGCCATATGCGAGGATCGGTTCCCTTCTCGCGCCTGTTCAAATTAATGGACTCCTGTGAGTTCTTGCAAGCGTCCTACAAGTGTGTCCAGCAACAAGCTCATGCCCTCCCAGCATTCCTCTGTTGGCGTGATGAAGTCCCTATGATTTTTGTCGCGACTTCATCTGGGATTGGAATCATCACCCACTTCTATAAGTCTCCATTAAGAACGATAGATATTAATCTATATCTATATTATCTCTTTCTCTCTAGTTTCAAAAAAAGTTTCTAATAAACTTTCTAAAAATGTTTAAAACATTTAAAAGTATTTTATAGCTGTATAGTTTTTTGTGTACCATTGTTTCTTTGTACTATTGTTTTTATTGTATTAACGTTTCCTTGCATTTTGAGCTGTTTAGCCATTAATAGTCTTGTCTGTAGCTAAATTTCCAAAATACAGGAGAGCAGGCTGGAGCAATGTACTCCTCTGCTGGTACAGGGATGAGGGTGAGAACAACACTGTCCTGGACTGGAGCAAATAATCCCTCCAAAGAGGTTTCAGCCTGCACAGGTGGATGTCTACTCGATTGACCTGAAATGGTAAATAATAAATTGACCTTCTGAAAAGGTAAATAAAAGATATACCAGTACTACAGCATTTGGTTTTATTTTAAAAATTGACTAACGGTATTGTGTGAAGAATCAAATATTTCTACACACGTTTAGATCCCTTTATTAAATGTATAAATATGATTACATTTTTATCACCATACAGTAATTGAAGTTAAAATAGGGATTTTATGACATATATTAAAGAATAGTAAACATACAGTTGGTATAGGGATACCATATACTGCTCATTACTTTATAGTTATTGTTCATTGACTGTAAAGTTTAAGACTTGGGCTGCAGTATACAGTACTTGAATAATATGAGATTTTTCTTCTAAGCATGTGACATCTAACTTATTGTGAGAACTTCTGACCACATGTATGTATGAATGACTCGCTAAGAATACTGGAATATACTATAGACAAGGTAGTGTACCATATCACGTTTAATTGATCTACACTGTCAGTTCAGACTTACCAGGCTGCTCCTTCTCAAGATCCACAGTTTCTACAATGGATGGAAAATCTAGCACTTGGGAGTAAAAGATCACTTAAAAAGAGTGAACTGGAATGGGTGGCCAACTCATGTCCTCTGTGTCTGGGCAACATGATCACACAGTTTCTTCATGACCTTTTGCTTACTCTCTGTCAGAGTCTTCCTAGACATCCTGCTCCCAGCCACAGTTCCTTTCTCTGTCCACCGGGTGTGCTGCTGTTTACAGTCTGCTCTGGGGTTCCTCTGTCTGTCTCCTTGTTGCTCCTGTCCTCTGTTCTTATGGTTTCCTGTTCCTCCCTTGCCTTTGTTTTGTGTCAGACTCCTTATGCCCATGCTTCTGCCTCTGCCTCTGTTCCCGTTCCGTGTTGGAGTCCTGTACATTAAAGGCCCTTGCTGGTAATCTGGCATGTCCCTGTTTTTTCCCTGCTCCCTGGTCTCAGTCCCTGCTCCCTAGTCTCAGGTCCTGCTCCCCTGTCAGGCTCCTGCCTTCCTGTTGCCGACCTCTGCTTGTGACCCCAACCACGCTACCTGTCTCCTGCCTCCGACCTCAGCCTGTAACCCCAACAATCCTTGCCTACTGCCTGCTGTTCCAGCCACCGAGGTCCTACCCACTCCAGGACTACCCCATGACAGAAAACAAAGGCCATCTCTGGACCTCGCCGGAACAGATTCTCTGCCTTCCTGCTTCAGCAGACCCCTTACACTTGCGTTGGGTTGAAGGTACTTTTTTTTTTGGTGTTTTGAAATCCCAGTTGGGATCCTGAAGGTTTTTTGTTGCTGCAAAGGGTTCTGCTGGTTTTTTTGTGCCACTTTCTCCCTGAGAAGAATTCACTTTAAAAAATAAAGCATTCCCTGCAGTACCTGTTATCACCATTTCAGACTCTCAGACTTTCATTCCCTGGACAAGGCTTTTCTCTCTGCATTTCTGGGTGGGTCACTGCAGCTTTTCAGACTTGCATTTCTAAAAACAGACTTGATTTTGATTCATTTGCTTGGGTATACCACTGCTAGTTCTCAGGGTCCATTTTCAAAATATAAAAGTGCTCCCATTATTTTGTTGCTGCATGCTGTGATTCCCCTCAATCTGTGATATTCCTGTGCTTGATTCTAAAAGTTTCAGATTTAACTGCAAGTCCCTCTGTCTTTAGTTTCTTGCAATTTATGATATTCTAATGCCTGATTCTAAAGTTTCAGATGTAACTGCAAGTTTCTTTCTATTGTTTTCCCTGCAATTTATGATATTTCTGTGATTGATGCGAGGTCTCAAATCTAAAGGTCAGCTCTCCTATCTTTTGTCTCCCTGTTGTGCCTAGTACTGCACCGACACACTTTATTCGAGCAAATACCCGGTATGTACCTGGCAGATACCTGGAATGCGCCACTCCTCACCTCTGACAAGCCCCGTTGCATTTGCCTTCCCAGCCTGGGTTCATGCCTGGCTGATGGGCGGCTGATCTGTTAAATGATAATGATTAGGATTTAATAGGCTGCAATGCTTCGCGTGTCTACCAGATGGCATAAATTCATGAATTGTAATGCAGTATATATATATATACTGTGCAATATTGCAGCCAGCGGGAATAAAATGCTTCAATCCCTGCTTGGAAAATACCTCAATGCACTCGGGCAGAAAACAGTCACAAACCTCAATACACCCGGGTATACCCGAATTCGTGGGACTAGCCCAGCTCGAATAAAGTGTGTCGCCAGTGTATATCTGTTATTCATTCCAATGCTTCTGTTTTAAATACACATTTCTTCTTTACCGGTTTCTTGGGAAGTTTGGTTTCCCCATGTCTGCAGCTATGGCTCCCACTTTGAAAGCAGTCTTGAAAATAAATGTGAACACAGTACCACTGATTCTTCAGAGTTTCTCAAGGCAAAGAGAAAGAAAAAGAAGGGTGGCTGTTCAATTATAATGGAAAAGAAATAGGATGCCCTTAACCAAGGTAAAGTTGCCTTAACTCAGGCACATCAATCTGCATGGAAAGAGATTGATTGCCTCTATTGATGACTAGATAAAGCGCAAGAGGCCAAGGCTGCACTACAAAAGTGTCTGTCCTTAGCAATTGCTAAGTGTGTACTCCAGGAGAAAGAAAAGGATCAGTTGGAGAGTAACAGGACGATTTTGTCAGCTAGAGAAGGCATACGCTGATTCTGCCATGGACCAGAGTTTCATTGATCAAGTTGGCACAGCGCTGGAAACCTCTCAGAAGGAGGTTCACAGGCTTAGTACAGAGCTGGAAGCCTCTAAGGAGAGAAGTTGACACTTCAACATAGATATATGTTCTTCGAAGTGTTAAATAGTGGTTTTGAAACTGTAACGCAATAGTGCAAGAAACACTACATCAGAGTCAGTGAAGGAGATAAAAGACTCCATGAAATAGAAGAGAAAAACAATTGGACTAGGAAAAGTTAGATGTACAGGTGGAATTGCAGAATGCAGAGAGAGAGAGAGAGAGAGAGAGAGTGCTGCAAGAAGAACGTGTCTCCTTGGAGCAGCGCACACAAGCAGAAAACATGAGGCAGAGCCAGCTGCAAGAACAGCATGCGAGTCTGCAGGACGCCAAGGAAAAACTGGTGAATGCTGAGGAGAAGCAGAGAGTTCTTCAGGAAGAAATTATCCAGACTTCTAACAAAGTAAAAATACTACAAGAGCATTTGAGTACCCAGTGTGTCCCCAGAGAGCAGCAGGAGAAGCTGAAGGCCACAGTGAACATAACCAGAGCCTCGCTGGAGGACGAGCTTAGAAGCCAGGTAACTCTGTATGAGAGGGAGCATGAGGCGGTCCAGAAACTGAAGCAAGAGTTAGAGGAACAGAGACACTGCTCTATCCCCAACAGTCGGTACATCCAGGAGAAAGAAACCTGGAATAGGCAAGCTGCTGGGACCCTAGAGAAGGAATTGTCCGAGCTCCAAAACTTAATGAAGGAGGCGTGGATGCAAGCTCAGAGTGAGCTCTGTGAAGAGATGAAGGCCCTGAGAGGAGAATTGCAGGATGCTCTCAAGAAACAGGGTTCTCTCGCTGAGGAGTGGAACTTGCTTCAAAGCCTACAAGTGGAAGAGCTAAAGCTGGCAGCTGAACACACATCCCAGCAACTCACAGCACTGCAGGCGCAGATTGCTGAGCTCAAGATATAGCTTACCAAAAAGGAAGATAATGAGGAGGTGTCCATCCGTCAAGTGGCCGTCCTGACACTGCGCTATGAGGTGAAAATGGCTGATGCCTTGCTCTGAGTCAGCTGGAAGATATGGAATCGCGACTCAACTCCAAAGAAGCTTAACTGGCAACTGCATTGAGTGGGAAAAGAAGTGCAGAATGACAGCTCCAAGAGCTGAAAACTAGCTGTTCTTAAATGCTCTTTAAGTGATACCACGAAACTGCATGAGACTAGGACAGTAGAAATAGATACCGGACATCAGACAGAATTCAAAAGCAAGCTGACAGAGTTCCTTTCTCTGTCCACCTACTGTTTTGGTCTGCTCTGGGGTTCCTCTGTCTGTATGTCTCCTTGTTGCTCCTGTCCGCTCTCCTTATAGTTTCCTGTATCCTATTCCTCCCTTGCCTTTGTTTTGTGTTATACTCCTTATGCCCATGCTTCTGTTTCTGTTCCTGTTCCATGTTGGATTCCATGATTCCATTATTAAAGGCCCTTGCTGGTAATCTTGCTTGTCCCTGTTTGTTCCCTGCTCCCTGGTCTCAGTCCCTGTTCCCTAGTCTCAGTTCCTGCTCCCCTGTCCTGCTCCGGCCTTCCTATTGCTGACCTCTGCTTGTGACCCCAACCACAGTACCTGCCACCTGCCTCCGACCTCATCCTGTGACCCCAACAATCCTTGCTGGCTCACGGCTGTTCCGGCCACCGAGGTCCTACCCGCTCCAGGAGTTCCCCTTGACACTGTCTGCCTAGCGCTGATTCAGTAAATCAATGGTTCTGACCATATGGTGAATGGCATTTATCCTGGCTAGAATATTGTCCCAAATCCTGTTCTCAACTGTGCTGGTTTACGAGCACAGCTCCTCTAAAAGCTTGGAGTGGTTATCAACCACCCTATTGATGAGTATTTGAAACTCCTCATCCCTGAACTTCACACTCCTTATTCTCCCTTCAACTAATTCTGCAGCAGCCAATGCAGATCCCCATAATGACATCTTCTGTAGGAGAATAGATGCACTCACTTTACTGCAATCAACTGCCTACAGTGCCAGAAGTCCTCCCACAGGGAGGAGATAAATATAAAGTACGAATCCTCCAAGGTGGAGAAAGAACCGGCACAGTCTTATGACATCTTGACACCTGTAAGGTCAGGCTAAAATGACTAAACAGGCTAACAGTACCCAAAGGCGTGGAGCAAGGGGAAGCAATCGGCAATTCCAATACCTGATGTAGAACTAAGCCTTGCTAAACTAGGCCATCCTCTGGCCATCCCTCCCTTCTCCACTCGAAAGAGATAGACAGCATAATATGACTTACTGCACAATTAATAAAATGCTTCATTTTAAATGAATCACCAGTGACATTGGAATACAAAAGATCATCGCTTTGTAGAATTACATATTTGTGGTATTACACTTAGAAAAGTCTGAAAGTTTGACAGAGAGCCACGTACTGTATTTGATAAAGTGTAGGTTGTTTAATGACTGTAGGTGACAACATTTGCTTAAGCCTGCAGGCTCTCCTGAAAATAATTTGTTAGTGTTAAGATAACATTGAGCTTGAAATCAGTTCACTTTTTTAAAATATTCCAGTGTTTTTTGATGATTTTTTTTAATTTGAAAAGAACGAGTATTAAAAGCAAAAGTAATTAAGTGATTTGTCATTATTTAAACTGAGGCCCAGATCCACAGTACTCCGTTATTGAATTAATGATGCTCAGGGAGATCTTCCAAGCTCCCAAAAATGGTGTTAAGATGGCTAAGATGACTTGCTGTTTACTTTAATGCCCATTGGTGTTAAAGATAAGCAAAGAAGTGAGAAACACCTCAACATATATCCACAAATGGCCTTTAAAGTTAACACAGCATTTGCCAGGTTTTTTTTAGGTCACATCGAAACCTGGCATTAGGTACAGTACATGCAGCTGTTTTTATGGCTTTCTCCATATTGTAGTGGCCCACTTTGGCTTGGTTGTCTTAGGCCGCGCTTATAGTGCTGGCGATGGCGATGCGACATTGCCCAAAATAAATGCATTGCCGCCGCCGCCGCGTGCACTTCTAGTAAGCGCGACGGCGACAATGCGACGGAACGGCACCGTCGTGAAAACTGGTAGCCGGCAAAATTTGATTTTTCAAGGGCTGTCGCCTCATGTGACAGCCCTTGAACCAATCAAATTCCAGGAAACCCGCGCTGCCGCCGCCCAGCGAAATATAACTTTCGCCTGTGGCGACTGCAACGGGTGACGTCACCTGTCATGTTGCCGTCGCCATCGACGGCACTTTAAGCGCGGCCTTAGCAATATGTATTATTTATTGAGCATCAGCTCAATGCTGACATTCTCTGTTGTTATATTTTTTTTCAACTTCAAATTTTTCTTTATTGGGGTAACATACTCATACATTGTATCACAGCCCATTGTGTTACTTCCCCCAATAATGTTTTTAAACATACACATGTAATCTTTTAACTGCAACAATACAAACCAAAGACAAGACAGACAAGACAAACCAGATGACTGACAAGGGGAGGGAGGGGGGTATAGGAAGGGGGGGGCGGGGGGAGGGGGGACCGGTCGACTTCGGGCCATCTTCCTTGCGTTTTTTCTCTTGCTTTCTTCCTGTCCTATAGTTTAGCACTCCCTGCTTCCATCACGAACTCAGAGTGTCTTCCCCAGTGTCTGCGTAAGGGGCCTTCGGCTATCTGTTCGTCACTGTTTGTTGTCAAGTCTCTGACCCCCAAAGGAGAACGCATCTGAGACTTTTAAAGCAGAATTGCGGTAGCATCTACCCCGCGGATATCTGTCTGTGTCCCGTACCAAATCCTATTTCTAATCTTGGGGATAATTGGAACTTCTGGTTGCTTCCATAATGCTGCAATCTCGCATCTTGTGGCTGTTGCAAAATGCGCGATCAATTTATGCGTCGTATTTGACATACCCTGGATCCGCCTGCCCAGAAGGAACAGCCACGGGTCCAGGGGGATCTCCCAACCGAGAATCCGCTGTAACCAGTCTCTAATCTGTTCCCAAATCGGGACCACTTTTGTGCAAGACCACAGCATGTGTCGCAAGTCTGCCACCTCTCCGCACTGTTTCGGGCAGAGCGGGGAGTAGCCCCTAACAAATTTAGCTAATCGAGCTGGGGTGTAGTACCACCGCATCAGGACCTTATATGCGTTCTCCTTTAGTGTGGTACAGATTGAGCTTTTTGCTGCTGCCTGGGTAATCTTTTCCCAGTCTTCGTCCTCTAACGTCTCCCCTAGGTCAGTCTCCCATTGTCTGATGTAGCGTAACCTGTTCTCGCTAGGCGTCTCAGGACAGATCACTTCCTTGTACATTCTAGATGTGAGTCCCCTCGTGTCCGTATCCCTGGAATACAGCTGCTCAAAATTGGTTCTTGCTGGTCTGATTGGGGTTTTGTTATAAAAGTCTCTGATCTGGAGGTACCTAAAGAATTCTTTATTTGGGATAGCCTTTGTGGCTCTTATTTGCTCAAGTGTTTGTATATATTTCCTGCCCTCCAGATCCTTGAGGCGGGTAATGCCCAAGTGTATCCAATATAACAGGTTATTGCTATTCACCCCTGGAGCGAAATCTGGATTGCCAATGATTGGCGTCATGAGTGATTCTTTGGTAGTCAAATTACAACTGAATTTAGTGGCCTCCCAAACTTGTGGTGAACTGGCAATGGTCTGGAGCGGTGTTCCTATCTTGCGTACCCCACTTTTGGGTAGCCAAATCAGATTCTGGAGGTCAATCGGTGCACAACATGTTTTCTCCAACTCTACCCATCTCCTTAAGCTTGGGTCCGTGTGCCATTGGAGAATTTGAGCCAATTGGGCCGCTTTGTAGTAAGCTAACAAACAAGGTACCGCTAAACCTCCTCTCATTAAGACTGTGGGTCTCATTAAGATACCCATTGCAATTCTTGGGTTTTTCTTATTCCAAATGAATTTCATGATTAGTGACTGTAGGGAGAGGATGTCAGAGTATACTATAGGTATAGGCAGACTCTGGAAAGGATATAACATCCTTGGGAGGAGATTCATCTTCACGCTGTGTATCCTACCAATCCATGAGATGCCCCCTTTCATCCACAGTTTGAGATCCTCCCCCAGAGTCTTTATTAACCTGGCAAAATTTGCTTTATATAGTGTTTTATAATCCTGTGTAAAATATACCCCTAGATATTTGATAGCGGAGGGTTGTCATTTAAAGTTAAAGTTGAGATCAATCAGTTTTTCCACTTCTTTGGGAAGATTTATATTGAGGGCTTCTGATTTGGACTGATTAATCTTAAAGCCGGAAATTTGGTTGAATTTACTTAGGATTCCAAACACGTTGGGAAAGGACGTGAGCGGTTTGGATAATGTCAGGATGACATCATCCGTGCTAAGTGAAGGTGAAAGAAACGGCGCTAACTCTATTAGTGTACACTTAAGCTTTATAGTGAGTTTCTTGATAAAATATATTGATTTTTCAACAATGATAATGTGCTTAAATAACGTGCAAATAATAATAAAAAGTTCAAACCCCCTGCTCAAACCCAGCTGGTAGGGACTGGTTTCACTAGTCCCACAAATCGTCACTTTCGTTGTAATCCAGGGGGAGCATGGAGGGAAATAGAACAAAAAGACAAAAAAACAATCTAAGTGTAGACAGTTTTAAATTAGTGTAAAACTCTATGTCTTGTCTTGGCTCATATGTTGTGCCTACTTACAAGATGTAAGTTGTATTCAAGCGATTTTGACACACAATGGTCTCTGCTAAGGATGTTTTTCTCCACTCTGTGATGCGGTCTCCAATTCTCAGCTCAGCAACCAAGTGTATGTGAAAAAAATGATACCATAGTGCAGACCAGTACAATAATAAAACTAGACTTTATAAGGTTTAAAAATGGACACTTACAATAAAAACATATAGTTTAAGCATTTTTCACAATCATTGTGATCAGGGAGAGAAGAGTGTGTTAACTTCAGGCTCACCCGCCTCCTCCGATGTGACTTGGTGTATTTCGTCTCTCTCTGGGACTGTATGTCTCCGGCGGTGGACTGCGTCTTTCCAGGCTGTATCCCCCCGTGGGCTATCAGACTCCCCTTCAGCTGTTATTCGCCGGTACTGCACTTGGAGCTGCCTCTCGGGTGGATAATCCTGCCTCTCTCTCCGCCGGTGCGTCTCTTCCGCTCTGTCCCGATTCGTCACTTCCGGGCGCGGCTAGGTGAGTTTCTGTATGGCAATCTCGCCTCTCTCCTCTCTCCTCTCAGAACGGCTCCCACTCTACGCGTTTCGCCAGAAAAGGGTGTGTGGCTTCCTCAGGAGTGTACCGCCCATTGCTCTAAGGTGTCTTTTTATATCCTCCCCAATTGGTGATTGATCGTAAACACTTGTGGAAAACACTTGTAAAAAACATGGTCTGCACTGATTAACATCTCTACGTCTATATACATGGTGGAGCACTTTTACTGAGAAACAGGTTCTCTGTCTGGTTTTTACAATTTAACCTGTTCCTATCTATGTGGAAACATGGGATGAGATGATAGGAGGGTATAATCTTATTACTATGTCATATGGATGATCCTATTACATTAAGGGTGATCAAGTGGACTTGAATTCTGTCCACATTATGGGACTCATTAAATAGAAGCAATATATTGTTTAATGGGTCTATTTTGATTGGATCTGTCTTGATCCTGGTTTTACCTAGCAAGGAATAGGTTGCAACCTTGATTCCTAAAAAAAGGGAGGCTGAGCAAGAGGACACAAGGGAAAAATCAATTCACGGACCCTGAGGGCCTCAGATGAATTCTTCTTGTGCAATCTCTTGCTACAAATATTGCAAAACATATAAATAAACTATAAAAAATGTATAAATAAACTATAAAAAATATGAGAGCTCCATCATATATATATATTCATGTATTGTCATTGTATATTATACATTGGTATTAAAGAGGGGTTGGTTGTATATCCTATGGTCATATTTATATTATGTACATGGAAGTAATTAGACAGATGGGAAATGTCTGACCTTGCCAATTTTATATCAGATACTCATAATTTACAGTGCAAATATTAAAGTCAATAAACTAATGGGAGTTAAATGACCCTATGTTCTGCAGAACTTCTCCAATGAACACTTATACAGAATACTTTGCAATATTTATACATTGCAATATTTATACAAATGAAGAAAAATCACATTTTCATTATGTGCATAGTCTGGGGGAAATAGGCTAGAGTGATCACAGTGGCATGAACATTTTCTATTTGAATGACAGATGTCAAGTGCGTGCTGCGGGAGAGAGAAAAAAAGGAAGAGAAAACAACAGATGGAGAAAGCAAATAACCGGTTAGTCTCATCCGATATTTCTAGATCTATATAGATTACAAAAAGGGTGCTAGCTCTATTTCCATGTTCAGGCCCCTGGGGGAGAGAGTCCGCAACCTGTGAATCCAGAAAGTCTCCCTCTTCACGAGTTCCAGATTGCGATCTCCCCCCCGCCAGTGGCCCGCAACATGTTCTATAGGCATGTAAGTCAGACCTGTGGTGTCCCCCTGGTGTTTTTCCATGAAGTGTTTGGAAAGACTTTGTGTTAGAAGAGATCTTTTAATGCTGCTCAGATGTTCTATAATTCTAGTTCTTATTTGTCTCTCAGTCTTCCCCACATACTGCAATTTGCATGGACACTCCAGGAGGTACACCACATGATCTGACCTGCAGGTCAGACTAGATTGTACAATAAATCTCTCCCCTGTGGTATTTGATGTAAATTCCAATTTGTTATCGGACTTAAATTGACATGCTCTACATGTCTTACATGCATGAAAGCCTTTGTTGGATTGCAACCAGTTCTGAGGTTTAGCTTTTTGTTTGAGGATACTAGGGGCTAGTGTAGTTTTTAAGTTTCGTGCCTTCCTGAAAATTATATTAGGGTGCTCTGGGATTTCCTTTCCCAAAACTGGGTCATTCTTTAGTATGGCCCAGTGTTTGTGTAGGATCTTCCTAATTTCCTTAGCTTCCCCATTGTAAGTTGTGAGGAAAGCAAAATCTGTCTTATTTATTGTTGTTTTGTCTTTCCCCTTAGATTTCAGAAGGTCTTCCCTCTCCAGTTGGTCTATTTTCAGTAAGGCCTCATCTAACTTTTCCTCTTTATATTTCTTTTCTATAAATCTCTCCTTCAGTTTTGTTGATTGTTGTAAGAATGTTTCTCTCTCACTGCAGTTCCTTTTGATTCTGGTGAACTGACTGAATGGAACCCCGTCCATCCACCTTGGGAGATGACAGCTGGTACGCAAAATGTAATTATTTTTATCTGTTTCCTTGAAAAATGTTTTAGTCTTTATTTGATCATTTTCTATATAAATTTCTAGGTCTAAATAGTTTACTCTTCTGTCACTGTACTCACTCGTGAATTTAAGATTCAGCTCTTCGTTCTCTATTCCTAATAAAAATTCTTTCAACTTACTTTCTCCATTCCCCCAAATTAGGTACACATCGTCGATGAAACGACGCCAGAGGACCAGGCCCTCCCCAAGCTCTCCATTCGGCCAGATGTTATCCTCCTCCCATGACGCCATGAATAGGTTGGCGTAGCTCGGGGCGAACCTGGTCCCCATCGCCGTTCCTCGTTTCTGTAGATAATGATTTCCCTCGTACCAAAAGAAATTGTGCTGCAAAATAAACATAATTCCATCAATAATGAAATTTGCCTGTGTTTCTGCAAGGTCTGCATCCTTCATTAAAAATCTTTTTATGGCCCTGCATCCTTTTGTGTGGTCAATTGATGTGTATAATGATACAACATCGCATGTTGCCATTATGAATTGTCTTTCCCATCTCACTTTACTCAGTGTATTTAGTAAATCTGTGGTGTCTTTCAAGTATGCCTTTTGTTGCGTGACATATTTCTGGAGGAATATGTCTATGTACAGTGACAAATTTGCTGTTAGTGAGTCAATCCCCGAGACTATACTGCACCGACACACTTTATTCGAGCAAATACCCGGTATGTACCTGGCAGATACCTGGAATGCGCCGCTCCTCACCTCTGACAAGCCCCGTTGCATTTGCCTTCCCAGCCTGGGTTAATGCCTGGCTGATGGGCGGCTGATCTGTTAAATGAGGATGATTAGGATTTAATAGGCTGCAATGCTTCGCGTGTCTACCAGATGGCATAAATTCATGAATTGTAATGCAGTGTATATATATATACTGTGCAGTATTGCAGCCAGCGGGAATAAAATGCTTCAATCCCTGCCTGAAAAATAACTCAATGTACTCGGGCAGAAAACAGTCACAAACCTCAATACACCCGGGTATATCCGAATTCGTGGGACTAGCCAAGCTCGAATAAAGTGTGTCGCCAGTGTAGGTCTGCCTGGGGGATTGACTTCACTCTTGTGAATTTTTGGCAGCTGGTAAAATACCGGAACTTTTGATTTGTCACTGTACAGAAATCTATATTCCCCCTCATCTAGTACTTCCATGTTCTTGCCCCTCTCTAATAAACACTTTAGCTCTTCTGTAAATTCATTTATTGGGTTCTTTTTCAATTTAATATATGTTTCTTCATCCCCCAGTAGTCTTAAAGATTCCTGATTATATTTGTCTCTGTCCATTAGGACAGTGCCTCCCCCTTTATCAGCCTGTTTTATGACTAATTCTTCATTTTCTATAATTTCTTTCAAGGCTGCTTTTTCTTGTTTTGTGAGATTTTCTTTTAGTTTCTGTTTACATTCCGCCAGGTTCTCAAAATCTGTATTAATCATCTGGAAAAAAGTTTCCAGATGATTCCCCTTGGCAAATTGAGGATAGAAGGAGGATTTGGGTTTTAAACCCGTATGAATCATTTTGACCTCTTGTGCTACTACTGGAGGAATGCTTGGTCCCAGTCTGGGGGCTTGGTCTTTAGCCATAAAGAACCTTTTAAGAGTTAGCTTATGCAGGAATCTGTTTGCATCCATAAAGAGATCAAAACTGCTATGACTCTTTACTGGAGCAAATGACAATCCCTTCGAAATTACACTTTTTTGTGTGTCTGTCAATATTACTTTACTTAGATTGAACACACTACTCTTTGGCTCTATCTGGCACTTCTCTTTCTTTCGTGCTCTTTGTCTCCCCCCCCTCTTTCCTCTGACTGTCGGGTTCTTTTTAGTTTCCCTTTTTCTTGTGTTCTCTGTTGTTGATTTGATCTGTCCTCTAAATTAGAAGACGTCCCTGTCTCTAAAAAAGAATCCGAACCCTTCTTTTCCCTTGTGTGTGATTGGCTCCGCTCCCTACTCCTATCTCTTCTGTCATGACTCCGTTCTAGAGACCTGTGTGTTTTTTTCACATACACTTGGTTGCTGAGCTGAGAATTGGAGACCGCATCACAGAGTGGAGAAAAACATCCTTAGCAGAGACCATTGTGTGTCAAAACCGCTTGAATACAACTTACATCTTGTAAGTAGGCACAACATATGAGCCAAGACAAGACATAGAGTTTTACACTAATTTAAAACTGTCTACACTTAGATTGTTTTTTTGTCTTTTTGTTCTATTTCCCTCCATGCTCCCCCTGGATTACAACGAAAAAGAGGATGACATCATCTGCATATAATGCTGCTTTGTACTCCTGATCTCCATTAGAGATTCCTGCTATATCTGGGCTATTTCGGATGTGTGCCGCTAGTGGTTCTATACAAAGGGCAAACAGCAGCGGCGACAGCGGGCATCCCTGCCTCGTTCCACTTTTTATGTGAAATTGGTCACAGGAAAAGCCCTGGTGCCTCACCCTCGCCGTCGGGCCCTCATACAGCGCCAGGATGGCCCTCAGGAGGCGTCCCCCAAAGCCAAACGCTCCCAGTGTGTCCGCTAAGTAGGGCCAATCTATCCTATCAAAGGCTTTCTCCGCGTCCAGACTTAGCACCATTGAATGTATGTTTCTATTTTGGGCCAGATCAATCAGGTCAATGATTCTCCTGGTATTGTCTGCCGCTTGCCTACCTCCGATAAACCCCACCTGATCCGCATGGATTAACTTGGGAAGAACACTACCCACCCTGTTTGCTATAAGTTTGGAGTAAATTTTAATGTCTGAATTAATCAGTGAAATGGGCCGGTAGCTCTTGCAGTCTGCCGGGTCCTTTCCAGGTTTGTGGATCACAGAGATTGATGCTTGGAGCATTTGTGCTGGGAAGGAGGCCTCCTCTAAAATACCGTTAAATAGTTTTAGCATATGTGGGGCTAGCGTTTTGGCGTATTTCTTATAATATATATTTGAGAAGCCACCGGGCCCCGGCGCTTTGGCCGGTTTTAATGCTTTGATGACTTCAGATAGCTCCTCTACAGTAAAATCAGCCTGAAGCACCTCTCTCTCGGCCCTTCCCAAGGTAGGTAAGTTTGCTTCTTTTAGGAAGGTGTTCAATAACTCTCCCGTTTTAGTATTATGAGTGACCTTATCTCCATTATAAAGTTTCTCGTAGTAGGTTTTGAATTCCTCCACGATTTTCCCAGGTATGGAGGTAAGGTCTCCCAGTTGGTTCCGAATAGCGTGAATAGAACAATTTTGAAGCTTGTTTTTTTAACTTATTGGCAAGTAGTGTATCAGGTTTGTTTGCTTTTTCATAAAATTTCCACTTAGACCAAGCCATTTCCTTCTCAGCCTGGGAGGCGAGGAGGAGATTGCGTTTTGTTTTGGTGTCTAATAATTGCTTCAGCGTGTGGTCCCGCTTATTGTTTTTGTGCAAGGAAGAGAGCTCAGCTAATTGTGTTTCTAGGTCCTTAATTTTTTTATCTCTTTCTGTGCTGAGGATAGGAAGTGAATCTTAAAGTCTTTGTCAAAGTAATTGGGAAAGTTATTTTGAGAAAAGTGCGTCTCTTGCAAAAATAGCACTTCTGCGCCCTTGCGTTTGTAGTCTCTAAATGCGACCCTTCTTTTTGCAGGGCTGTTGAGACCTTTAACATTATGGGATAATAACAATATTTCCTTACTCATTGGAAGGGATATGCCGGTCTGTCTGTCGCAGATTTTCCGTGCCTTGCAGAGGGTGTCTACTATTGGGGCTCCGGCTTACTCCGACGATCCATCTCTCTCCGTGCCCGCCTGAAGGAACAAAGGGAAGGGGACACACATAGAGGGAAAACGGGGTAAAGAAATACACAACACAACATGCAATAACAAATTACATTTCTCGGCGTCCTCTCGAATCGCTCCTCCTGCCGAGACGTCCACCTTTGGGTTCGTAGTCCTTGATCAGGATGTCCGGTCTTGGGGTGAGATGTTTAACCACCCCTCCCGGAGTTCTGACCCAAAGGGTTTCGCTAGTGCTCCGAGGAGCTTCTCTCCCCCGCACTAGCGCCTGGCCCATGCAGACTTCAGAGCAGGCCTCCCTCCTCTGCTCCCGCCTCTCTCTCCTTATAACTCTGAAACTTCCAACCAACTGAACTATATGTAATCTAACCAAATCCCACTTCTCCTGGCTCCCCTTCTACGGTAGCTCCTTCTATGCCCTCATGTGTTTTCTCCCCTCTATGATCCTTGACTTTCCCTCTCGGTGGAGTCCGCCTCCGGTCCTCATCTGTGCTGTCTCTCTCCTAGTATTCGGCCCCTTTAGGTGAGCTGTCTATCTCCTACCATTAGCTGTTTTTGTCTCCCTGATGTATTTCCCCCTTCTCTATTTCCCCCGTTCCCACCGTCACTTACTCACTCCCCTCAGCTTAAGGTTCCACCCTCTTGTTCCTTCCCTCTACTACCTGCTCTTACCTTCGGCTACCTTCCGTACCACTGCTGCCCTCTCTTCAGCCTCTCCACCCAACTTCCCCCTTTCCACCCTAACACTTCCTTCTCGCTTTCATCTCTTGGTACCCCCTACTAGATGGCGCCTACGTTGTCGGCTCCGCCCCCTCCTGATGACGTCCTTCTGGTCCGCCGCCATTTTGGATCCTGCATTCTCCTAGGGCAGAGGTGTGTTCGCGCTCTCCCGGCTCCCGCCTTATCTTGCCTTCCGGCTCCTTCGTGCCACTGTGGACTCCAGCTACCTCGTGCGTCTCCGCCATCTTACCCACAGGGGACCATCTTCTGGGCAACGGGAAAAAATGATAAATCCTTCACCCTCCGTCCGAGGCTTGCGGTCCTTACCCTCCATAGGTAAGTTACCCTTTATTCACATTTATTGCAGTGTTCAACTGTCCAGGAGGGCATAACTACGTGGGACCCCTTCCTCGTGTGATCTTTGGGATTTGGTGTAACTTTTTTTTTTTTAAAAGAAGCATAACCAAACAGCCGCGTAACTTTTAATTGGGATTGTGACTCTCTCTCCTAGACCATAAATGGGGTCTGGGGTTAAGCCCGGTGGGTCTGCCTCCACTGGGGCCTCTCCCAGGCCCAGCTTGTGCAGAAAGGAGGGACCGTCCTCCGGTTCTTTTGCCACAAACGTTTTGCCGCCTCGAGTTACCAGGAGACCGAAGGGGAAGGTCCATCTGTACCTGACCCCCTTCTCTCTCAGGGCCCTGGTAATCGGCATCAGGTTTCTCCTGCGGGCCAGCGTCATGGGGGACAAGTCCTGAAAGATTGTTAGTCTCACTCCCTCATATTCCACCACAGTTAGGGGTCTTGTTTTGTGCAGTATTATCTCTTTTGTCTTATAGTAGCGCATGCGGAGCACTATGTCCCTCGGTTGTTCCTTTTGTAGCGGTTTAGCCCGCAGGGCCCTGTGGCATCTGTCCATCACTAGGGAATCCTTAGGGGTCTCAGGGAGCAGTGTTTCCAGCCATTTCATAATGTACTCCTCACACTCCAGTACACTCTCCGGGACCCCCCTGATCCTGAGGTTGTTCCGCCTGTCACGGTTTTCAGAGTCTTCCTGGCGCTCTCTCAGATCATTTATTTGCTCTGGTAGATCTGCAGTTTTTTTTATCTTGCCTTCGGATTGCTCTGATTGATTGGTCAACTTTGGTTTCTAGGACTCCTGTCCTTTCTCCCAGCCCAGTCACTTCCCTCTACAGCTCCCTAATCTCGGCTTGAAGAAGTGATTTGAGGTCTGTGCAGAGTCTTGTAAAGTCGCACTGCCTTACTGGCATTTACGCTTGGTTGCTTAATTCCTCCTCCTCTCCGTCGGGCTCTGTCTCCGAACCGACGTTTGAAACCGGTGCCATTTCTGCGCCCGCACTGCTCGGCCCTGCTCTCCCGAAATACTCCAGTAGCCCTCTCTTTTGTTGCCGGTTTGGAGGCTTTCCGCGACATCCTGCGTTTAAGTGCAATTGTTGGGGATGTTTATATGCTGTTTGGCTCTGGATTCAGTGGTTTTGTATCGTTTTTATAGAGATCGAGGCAGGGAGCAATTAGGTTAGGCTGCCATACTCCTAGCTGTCGCGCATGCGCCCCTCTGTTGTTATTTTTGTTCTTCTTGATGTTGTTGTTTTTTTCTTTTTAATTAGTTTTCTTCTTTCCATATTCACATTAAGATGTAATTTCCAGTAAACTAATCAGTGATAACTTGTGTGTCAAAACAAAAATAAATAGGATGGTCAATTCTTTCCTCTTTTCCTGATTGAACTGAATTATATTCTGCTTTCTAAAAGCAGAACATCATTTTCATTTGCTAACATTTCCTCTTGACTTTCGTTTTCCTCATTACAGTCATGTTAAGTTTAATTTGCTCTGTGTCTGTTTCTTACACTCTCTTATGATTAACTCTCCATTCTTCACTGATAAAGGAAAATTCCTCTGAAAGAGTGGGATATCCAGTATTTTATAGGCTAAAGCTGTAAAATTCCGGGCATTATTGAAATCCCTGTTCTCTGATTGGTTAAAATTCCGGGCATTATCCAATCAATAATGGCCCAGACTTTTTGGCACACTGTCAAGTTTTTTAGCCAATCAGCTTTCAGCTCTCATTCACAAAGAGTGAAATTAGCTCTCAGACAGGGGAGGTGAATGGACAGGAGCAGCAACAAGGCACTGACTCCTCACCCTGCCTGCAGAGAGCTCCGCACAGGAGAGTGAGGGGAAAGGTTTGTGTCTGTTGTGTGTTTTGTGGGTATAAAGGGGCCAGCAGAGTGTTTTATTGTGTGTGTGTTTGTTTTGTGGGTGCAGAGGGGGGGCTGCAGTATGTGTCTTCAGTGTGTTTTGTGGGTGGAGGAGGGGTGCAGAGTGTTTTGGCTGCAGGGAGTGTAGGGAGGGGGCTGCTGGTGTGTGTTTTTGTGGATGTAGAGTTGGCAGAGTCTGTTTTGTTGGTTTGTGTTTGGTTTGTGGGTGCAGAGGGGGGCGGCAGTGTGTGTTTTGTGGGTGCAGAGGGGGGCTTCAGTGTGTGTTTTGTGTGTGTTTTGTGTGTGGGTTTACAGGGGGCTGCAGTCGGGAATAGTGGGGGGGCTGCTGGTGTGTGTTTTGTGGATGTAGAGGGGGTAGCAGTCTGTTTTATTGGTGTGTGTGTCTGCAGTGTGTTTTGGGGGTCAAGAGGGGGGCTGCAGTGTGTGTGTCGGTGGGTGTAGAGGGTGGAGGAAGGCTGCAGAGTGTGTTTTTGTGTGTGTGTCTGCAGTTTTGTGGGTTTACAAGGGCTGCTGTGTGTGTTTCTGTGTTTGTGTGTTTATGGGTGTAGAGGGGGGCCTGCTGTGTGTGTTTTGTGAGTGTAGAGGGTGGAGGAGGGCTGCAGTGTTTTGTGGG